>NW_027015444.1:0-11518 GCF_036934945.1 Oncorhynchus masou masou
AAGGACCTCATTGCCTCTGAAGTCTTTAACATGTCAGATAATGATGTCTTGTTCTCTCTCTCTGGACGACACAGAGAGTAACGGAATGAGAGAGAGTTGTGTTCAGCAAACACACACACACACACACGTCAAAAGTTTGGACACACCTACTCATTAAAGGGTTTTCTTTATTCTACATTGTAGAATAATAATGAAAACATCAAAACTATGAAATAACACTTATGGAATCATGTTGTAACCAACCAAAGTGTTAAACAAATCAAAATATATTTTAGATTCTTCCAAGTAGCTTTGATGACCGCTTTTGCACACTCTCGGCATCCTCTCAACCAGCTTCATGGAGGCAGTCACACACAGGAGAAGACCATAGATCTCTGGAGGAGACAATATTAGATTCTCACCTTTAGAGCTGTGTGTGTGTGTGTGTGTGTGTGTGTGTGTGTGTGTGTGTGTGTGTGGTGTGTGTGTGTGTGTGTGTGTGTGTGTGTGTGTGTGTGTTGTGTCTGTGTGTGTGTGGTGCATGTGTGCGGCGGCTGTGTGCGTTATGTAAAAGGAGCTGTGCGGCCTACGCCAGAGTATAAATACCCAGGATGGAGAGAGCAGGAAGGGTCAGGAGTGAGTCAACAACCACCTCCCTACATTCAGAGTAGAAATACCCAGGATGTAGAAATACCCAGGATGTAGAAATACCCAGGATGTAGAAATACCCAGGATGTAGAAATACCCAGGATGTAGAAATACCCAGGATGTAGAAATACCCAGGATATGTAATGATCAATTCCTGTGTCGGACCTGTCGCCAGGTGTGCAGGGTTTCCTCCGTTTTGGAGGACACACGGCTCTCGACCTTCGCCTCTCCCGAGTCCGTACTGGAAGTTGCTTTGGCAATATTATAATTTTCAAAATGTTGTATAATACATGTTTCCTATGCCAATAAAGCCCTTGAATTGAATTGAGAGAGAGAGAGAGAGAGAGAGAGAGAGAGAGGGAGAGAGGGAGGGAGAGGGAGACGGAGGGAGAGATGAGAGAGAGAGAGAGAGAGAGAGAGGGAGAGAGAGAGAGAGAGAGAAGAGAGAGAGATGGAAGGAGAGAGATGGAAGGAGAGAGAGAGAGAGAGAGAGAGAGAGGGAGAGAGGGAGAGAGAGAGAGATGGAAGGAGAGAGATGGAAGGAGGCTGTAACGTAACAAAAAATTTGGAGAGAGTCAAGGGCTTGGAATACTTTGCTAATTCACTGGATATATATATAGAGAGAGATGAGCTAACAGGCTCCATGGAGGGGGCTGTTTTGCTGAGTGTGTGTCCCAGTGAAGAGTGCTGTTAGTTGGGCTTTCCTCGGCTCTCAGCAGCCTCTTATAGCTACTACCACCCACCTTCATAACATGACCTGTAGCCTTACAGCACTATACCTACACTCTCTACTCCTCAACCCTCCAACCCTCCCTGTCTCCACCCCCGCAAACACAACCAGAAGGGCCAGAGAGCATGGGAGAGAGAGGGAAGAAGAAGAAGAAGAAGAAGGTAGAGGAAGAGAGAGAGAGAGAGAGAGAGACAGACAGAGAGAGAGACGAGAGACATAGAGAGAGAGAGACAGAGAGAGAGACACAGAGACAGAGAGAGAGACACACAGAGACAGAGAGAAAGAGAGAAAGACAGAGAGACAGAGAGACAGAGAGACAGAGAGAGAGAGAGATATATATATATATAATAGACAGAGAGAGAGAGACAGAGAGAGAGACAGAGAGACAGAGAGAGAGACAGAGAGAGAGAGAGACAGAGAGACAGAGAGAGAGACATAAGAGAGACAGAGAGACTTTAGACAGAGAGACATGAGACTGAGGTGAGTGAGTTGGCTGAAAATGAACAGCTACTTTATCCACACGTGATTAGCATAGAGGGCTGGCTGGTGAGTGAGTTGGGGAGGGATAGGAATGAGGGGAGGGAGGGAGGGAGGGAGGGAGGGAGGGAGGGAGGAGGGAGGGAGGGAGGGAGGGAGGGAGGAGGGAGAGGAGAGAGGGAGAGGGAGAGAGAGAGGGGGAGGAGAGCAGGATAAGAAAGAGAAGAGAGAGAGAGAGCAGGATAGAAAGAGAAGAGGAGAGGAGAGACAGAGAGAGAGGACAGAGAGAGAGAGGAGTGGGGACATTCTGCGTCAACATGACAGACTCAGCTCCTGACAGTAGAGGTGATCGCTTAGCAACTGGAAACCCTAAATCTCATTCCAGCTGTTAGAAAAACAAACTGATCAATCGAAGTGATCAGTTAAACACAACTGCCTGTTTTACACCGTCTGAAAATCAATTCAAATATTTTCAAATAAACTTTATTACCCCGATAGGACAAAAACTGAATGAGCAGCACGGTTGGACAGTGTTGACGTCATGTAGCAGGTCGAACTAACGAGGATGAGGTCAGGGATTAGATTAGTTGAGAGACGCAATGGAAGTTCAGTTTCCTCCCGGTGAATGGAACTAAATGAAACTACTGGGAGGGAGGGGAGGGAGGAGGGAGGGAGGGAGGGAGGGAGGGAGGGAGGGAGGGAGGGAGGGAGGGAGGGAGGAGGGGAGGGAGGGAGGGAGGAGGGAGGGAGGGAGGGAGGGAGGAGGGAGGGGAGGGAGGGAGGAGGGGAAAAAAATATATAGAGAAAAAGAGAGAGACAGACCTTGGATCACACTCCTGTGGAGGCTCTATATCCCTGTTGCTAGGTAACCAGAAAGAACCATGTTGTGTTTAAGGTATTTGAAGAACAACATCAACAATCATTCAACACTGTGAGATAGTTGTCCATCATTCAACATTGTTAGATACTATCCATCATTCAACACTGTTAGATAGTCATCCATCATTCAACACTGTTAGATAGTCGTCCATTATTCAACACCTTTAGATAGACATCCATCATTCAACACTGTTAGATAGTCCTCCATCATTCAACACTGTTAGATAGTCGTCCATCATTCAACAATGTTAGATAGTCATCCATCATTCAACACTGTTAGATAGTCATCCATCATTCAACACTGTTAGATAGTCGTCCATCATTCAACACTGTTAGATAGTCATCCATCATTCAACACTGTTAGATAGTCATCCATCATTCAACACTGTTAGATAGTCATCCATCATTCAACACTGTTAGATAGTCATCCATCATTCAACACTGTTAGATAGTCGTCCATCATTCAACACTGTTAGATAGTCATCCATCATTCAGCACTGTTAGATGGTCGCCATCATTCAACACTGTTAGATAGTCATCCATCAAACACTGTTAGATAGTCATCCATCATTCAACACTGTTAGATAGTCATCCATCATTCAGCACTGTTAGATAGTGGTCCATCATTCAACACTGTTAGAAAGTCATCCATCATTCAACAATGTTAGATAGTCATCATTCATCATTCATTCACACTGTTAGATAGTCATCCATCATTCAACACTGTTAGAAAGTCATCCATCATTCAACACTGTTAGATAGTCCATCATTCAACACTGTTAGATAGTCATCCATCATTCAACACTGTTAGTCATCATTCAACACTGTTGTGATCCATCATTCAACCCTGTTAGATAGACATCCATCATTCAACACTGTTAGATAGTCGTCCATCATTCAACACTGTTAGTCGTCCATCATTCAACACTGTTAGATAGACATCCATCATTCAACACTGTTAGATAGTCATCCATCATTCAACACTGTTAGTCGTCCATCATTCAACACTGTTAGATAGACATCCATCATTCAACACTGTTAGTCGTCCATCATTCAACACTGTTAGATAGACATCCATCATTCAAATGCGGTTAGATGATCGTCCATCATTCAACACTGTTAGATAGTCATCCATCATTCAACACTGTTAGATAGTCATCCATCATTCAGCACTGTTAGATAGACGTCAATCATTCAACACCTTTAGATAGACATCCATCATTCAACACTGTTAGATAGTCATCCATCATTCAGCACTGTTAGATAGTCGTCCATCATTCAACCCTGTTAGATAGACATCCATCATTCAACACTGTTAGATAGTCATCCATCATTCAACCCTGTTAGATAGATGAGTCCATCATTCAACACTGTTAGATAGTCATCCATCATTCAACACTGTTAGATAGTCGTCCATCATTCAACACTGTTAGATAGTCATCCATCATTCAACACTGTTAGATAGTCATCCATCATTCAACACTGTTAGATGAGCGTCCATCATTCAACACTGTTAGATAGTCATCCATCATTCAACACTGTTAGATAGTCATCCATCATTCAACACTGTTAGATAGTCATCCATCATTCAGCACTGTTAGATAGTCCATCATTCAACACTGTTAGATAGTCATCCATCATTCAACACTGTTAGATAGTCATCCATCATTCAACACTGTTAGATAGTCGTCCATCATTCAACACTGTTAGATAGTCATCCATCATTCAGCACTGTTAGATAGACGTCCATCATTCAACACCTTTAGATAGACATCCATCATTCAACACTGTTAGATAGTCGTCAATCATTCAACACTGTTAGATAGACATCCATCATTCAACACTGTTAGATAGTCATCCATCATTCAGCACTGTTAGATAGTCGTCCATCATTCAACACTGTTAGATAGTCATCAATCATTCAACACTGTTAGATAGTCATCCATCATTCAACACTGTTAGATAGTCATCCATCATTCAACACTCTTAGATAGTCATCAATCATTCAACACTGTTAGATAGTCATCCATCATTCAACACTGTTAGATAGTCATCCATCATTCAACACTGTAGATAGACATCCATCATTCAACACTGTTAGATAGACATCCATCATTCAACACTGTTAGATAGTCGTCAATCATTCAACACTGTTAGATAGTCGTCCATCATTCAACACTGTTAGATAGTCATCCATCATTCAACACTGTTAGATAGTCATCCATCATTCAACACTGTTAGATAGTCATCCATCATTCAACACTGTTAGATAGTCATCCATCATTCAACACTCCATCATTCCAACACTGTTAGATAGTCGTCCATCATTCAACACTGTTAGATAGTCGTCCATCATTCAACACTGTTAGATAGTCATCCATCATTCAACACTGTTAGATAGTCATCCATCATTCAACACTGTTAGATAGTCATCCATCATTCAACACTGTTAGATAGTCATCCATCATTCAGCACTGTTAGTCCATCATTCAACACTGTTAGATAAGTCATCCATCATTCAACACTGTTAGATAGTCATCCATCATTCAACACTGTTAGATAGTCATCCATCATTCAACACTGTTAGAAAGTCATCCATCATTCAACACTGTTAGATAGTCGTCCATCATTCAACAATGTTAGATAGTCATCCATCATTCAACACTGTTAGATAGTCATCCATCATTCAACACTGTTAGATAGTCATCCATCATTCAGCACTGTTAGATAGTCATCCATCATTCAACACTGGTAGATAGTCATCCATCATTCAACACTGTTAGATAGTCATCCATCATTCAACACTGTTAGATCCATCATTCATCCATCATTCAACACTGTTAGATAGTCATCCATCATTCAACACTGTTAGATAGTCGTCCATCATTCAACACTGTTAGATCATTCAACACTGTTAGATAGACATCCATCATTCAACACTGTTAGATAGTCGTCCATCATTCAACACTGTTAGTCGTCCATCATTCAACACTGTTAGATAGACATCCATCATTCAACACTGTTAGATAGACATCCATCATTCAACACTGTTAGATAGACATCCATCATTCAACACTGTTAGATAGACATCCATCATTCAACACTGTTAGATAGTCCATCATTCAACACTGTTAAATGAGTCATCCATCATTCAGCACTGTTAGATAGATACGTCCATCATTCAACACTGTTAGATAGTCATCCATCATTCAACACTGTTAGATAGTCATCCATCATTCAGCACTGTTAGATAGTTCGTCCATCATTCAACACCTGTTAGATAGACATCCATCATTCAACACTGTTAGATAGTCATCCATCATTCAGCACTGTTAGATAGTCATCCATCATTCAACACTGTTAGATAGTCATCCATCATTCAACACTGTTAGATAGTCGTCCATCATTCAACACCTTTAGATAGACATCCATCATTCAACACTGTTAGATAGTCATCCATCATTCAACACTGTTAGATAGTCATCCATCATTCAACACTGTTAGATAGACATCCATCATTCAACACTGTTAGATAGTCATCCATCATTCAACACTGTTAGATAGTCATCATTCAACACTGTTAGTCCCATCATTCAACACTGTTAGATAGTCATCCATCATTCAACACTGTTAGATAGTCATCCATCATTCAGCACTGTTAGATAATCGTCCATCATTCAACACTGTTAGATAGTCATCCATCATTCAACACTGTTAGATAGTCATCCATCATTCAACACTGTTAGATAGTCATCCATCATTCAACACTGTTAGATAGTCGTCCATCATTCAACACTGTTAGATAGACATCCATCATTCAGCACTGTTAGATAGCGTCCATCATTCAACACTGTTAGATAGTCATCCATCATTCAACACTGTTAGATGAGTCATCAATCATTCAACACTGTTAGATAGACATCCATCATTCAACACTGTTAGATAGTCATCCATCATTCAGCACTGTTAGATAGTCATCCATCATTCAACACTGTTAGATAGTCATCCATCATTCAACACTGTTAGATAGTCATCCATCATTCAACACTGTTAATAGTCATCCATCATTCAACACTGTTAGATAGTCATCCATCATTCAACACTGTTAGATAGTCATCCCATCATTCAACACTGTTAGATAGTCATCCATCATTCAACACTGTTAGATAGTCATCCATCATTCAACACTGTTAGATAGTCATCCATCATTCAGCACTGTTAGATAGTCATCCATCATTCAGCACTGTTAGATAGTCATCCATCATTCAACACTGTTAGATAGTCGTCCATCATTCAACACTGTTAGATAGTCATCCATCATTCAACACTGTTAGATAGTCATCCATCATTCAACACTGTTAGATAGTCGTCATCATTCAACACTGTCAGATGATCGTCCATCATTCAACACTGTTAGATAGACATCCATCATTCAACACTGTTAGATAGTCCATCATTCAACACTGTTAGATAGTCGTCCATCATTCAACACTGTTAGATAGTCATCCATCATTCAACACTGTTAGATAGTCATCCATCATTCAGCACTGTTAGTCGTCCATCATTCAACACTGTTAGATAGACATCCATCATTCAACACTGTTAGATAGTCATCCATCATTCAACACTGTTAGATAGTCATCATCATTCAACACTGTTAGATAGTCATCCATCATTCAACACTGTTAGGATAGTCATCCCATCATTCAACACTGTTATGTCGTCCATCATTCAACACTGTTAGATAGTCATCCATCATTCAACACTGTTAGATAGTCGTCCATCATTCAACACTGTTAGATAGTCATCCATCATTCAACACCTGTAGATAGACATCCATCATTCAACACTGTTAGATAGTCATCCATCATTCAGCACTGTTAGATAGTCGTCCATCATTCAACACTGTTAGATAGACATCCATCATTCAACACTGTTAGATAGTCATCCATCATTCAGCACTGTTAGATAGTCCCATCATTCAACACTGTTAGTCGTCCATCATTCAACACTGTTAGATAGTCATCCATCATTCAACACTGTTAGATAGTCATCCATCATTCAACACTGTTAGATAGTCGTCCATCATTCAACACTGTTAGATAGTCATCCATCATTCAACACTGTTAGACTAGACGTCCATCATTCAACACTGTTAGATAGACATCCATCATTCAACACTGTTAGATAGTCATCCATCATTCAACACTGTTAGATAGTCGTCCATCATTCAACACTGTTAGATAGTCATCCATCATTCAACACTGTTAGATAGTCATCCATCATTCAACACTGTTAGATAGACATCCATCATTCAACACTGTTAGATAGTCGTCCATCATTCAACACTGTTAGATAGTCATCCATCATTCAACACTGTTAGATAGTCGTCCATCATTCAACACTGTTAGATAGACATCCATCATTCAACACCTTTAGATAGTCATCCATCATTCAACACTGTTAGATAGTCATCCATCATTCAGCACTGTTAGATAGTCATCCATCATTCAACACTGTTAGATAGTCATCCATCATTCAACACTGTTAGATAGTCGTCCATCATTCAACACTGTTAGATAGTCATCCATCATTCAACACTGTTAGATAGTCGTCCATCATTCAGCACTGTTAGATAGACGCCCATCATTCAACACTGTTAGATAGTCATCCATCATTCAACACTGTTAGATAGTCATCCATCATTCAACACTGTTAGATAGACGTCCATCATCAACAACTTTAGATAGACATCCATCATTCAACACTTTAGTTAGTCATCCATCATTCAACACTGTTAGATAGACATCCATCATTCAACACTGTTAGTCGTCCATCATTCAACACTGTTAGATAGTCATCCATCATTCAACACTGTTAGATAGTCATCCATCATTCAACACTGTTAGATAGTCATCCATCATTCAGCACTGTTAGATAGTCATCCATCATTCAACACTGTTAGATAGACATCCATCATTCAACACTGTTAGATAGTCGTCCATCATTCAACACTGTTAGATAGTCGTCCATCATTCAACACTGTTAGATAGTCATCCATCATTCAACACTGTTAGATAGTCATCCATCATTCAACACCTTTAGATAGTCATCCATCATTCAACACTGTTAGATAGTCGTCCATCATTCAACACTGTTAGATAGTCATCCATCATTCAGCACTGTTAGATAGACGTCCATCATTCAACACTTTAGATAGACATCCATCATTCAACACTGTTAGATAGTCATCAATCATTCAACACCTGTTAGATAGACATCCATCATTCAACACTGTTAGATAGTCATCCATCATTCAACACTGTTAGATATCGTCCATCATTCAACACTGTTAGATAGACATCCATCATTCAACACTGTTAGATAGTCATCCATCATTCAACACTGTTAGATAGTCATCCATCATTCAACACTGTTAGATAGTCATCCATCATTCAACACTGTTAGATAGTCATCCATCATTCAACACTGTTAGATAGTCCATCATTCAACACCTGTGTTAGATCCATCATTCAACACTGTTAGATAGTCATCCATCATTCAACACTGTTAGATAGTCGTCCATCATTCAACACTGTTAGATAGTCGTCCATCATTCAACACTGTTAGATAGTCATCCATCATTCAGCACTGTTAGATAGTCATCCATCATTCAGCACTGTTAGATAGTCATCCATCATTCAACACTGTTAGATAGTCGTCCATCATTCAACACTGTTAGATAGTCGTCCATCATTCAACACTGTTAGATAGTCGTCCATCATTCAACACTGTTAGATAGACATCCATCATTCAACACTGTTAGATAGTCGTCCATCATTCAACACTGTTAGATAGTCATCCATCATTCAACACTGTTAGATAGTCATCCATCATTCAGCACTGTTAGATAGTCATCCATCATTCAACACTGTTAGATAGACATCCATCATTCAACACTGTTAGATGATCATCCATCATTCAACACTGTTAGATAGTCATCCATCATTCAGCACTGTTAGATAGTCATCCATCATTCAACACTGTTAGATAGTCATCCATCATTCAACACTGGTAGATAGTCGTCCATCATTCAACACTGTTAGTCGTCCATCATTCAACACTGTTAGATAGTCCATCATTCAACACTGTTAGATAGTCATTAATCATTCAACACTGATAGTCGTCCATCATTCAACACTGGTAGATAGTCGTCCATCATTCAACACTGTTAGATAGTCATCCATCATTCAACACTGTTAGATAGTCGTCCATCATTCAACCCAGTTAGATAGACATCCATCATTCAACACTGTTAGATAGTCATCCATCATTCAGCACTGTTAGATAGTCATCCATCATTCAACACTGTTAGATAGTCGTCCATCATTCAACACTGTTAGATAGTCATCCATCATTCAACACTGTTAGTCGTCCATCATTCAACACTGTTAGATAGACATCCATCATTCAACACTGTTAGTCGTCCATCATTCAACACTGTTAGATAGTCATCATTCAACACTGTTAGATAGTCGTCCATCATTCAACACTGTTAGATAGTCATCCATCATTCAACACTGTTATGTCCATCATTCAACACTGTTAGATAGACGTCCATCATTCAAAACTGTTAGATAGTCATCCATCATTCAACACTGTTAGATAGTCGTCCATCATTCAACACTTAGTAGATCCATCATTCAACACTGTTAGATAGTCATCCATCATTCAACACTGTTAGATAGTCGTCCATCATTCAACCCTGTTAGATAGGCGTCCATCATTCAACACTGTTAGATCGTCCATCATTCAACATTAGATAATCATCCATCCAACACTGATAGTCATCCATCATTCAACACTGATAGACGTCCATCATTCAACACTGATAGATAGTCATCCATCATTCAGCACTGTTAGATAGTCATCCATCATTCAGCACTGTTAGATAGTCGTCCATCATTCAACACTGGTAGATAGACATCATCATTCAACACTGTTAGATAGTCATCCATCATTCAACACTGTTAGATAGTCATCCATCATTCAACACTGTTAGATAGTCGTCCATCATTCAACACTGTTAGATCATTCAACACTGTTAGATAGTCCATCATTCAACACTGTTAGATAGTCATCCATCATTCAACACTGATAGTCGTCCATCATTCAACACTGTTAGATAGTCATCCATCATTCAGTTAGATAGTCACCATCATTCAACACTGTTAGATAGATCATTCAACACTGTTAGATATGAGCATCCATCATTCAACACTGTTAGATAGTCATCCATCATTCAACACTGTTAGATAGTCATCAATCATTCAACACTGTTAAATAGTCATCCATCATTCAACACTGTTAGATAGTCGTCCATCATTCAACACTGATAGTCGTCCATCATTCAACACTGCAGAGACCGCATCATGAGCGGGAGACCGCTTCATGCAGGCAGAGACCATTTCATGAGCAGAGACCATTTCATGAGCAGAGACCATTTCATGAGCAGAGACAGCTTCATGAGCAGAGACCATTTCATGAGCAGAGACCGTTTCATGAGCAGAGACCGCAGATGCACTTGGCCAAATCGAATCCAGGAAAGTCATGAAATAATTATAACATTGACTCTGACACATCACCACCCACCATTAACAGCTCACATACACACTGGAACAACATTCACACAAAACCATGACGACTTTCACACAACAATAAAACAACCATTTAACAACCTCCACACAAGGTCAAGACTGTTAGAGGAGAGGAGAGGAAGATACACACTCTTCAACATCTGGACTG
>NW_027015445.1:0-11516 GCF_036934945.1 Oncorhynchus masou masou
ACACCTGGGTGACCTCATGATAAATGTCATGTAAGCACACTCATTTTGGAAGTTTTCATTCTGAAACTTTGCACAAGTACTGTTGCCCTCTTATATGAAATTATCCCCATCATCCTATCTGAATGTTTGTTTTTTCATGTTCATTTTAAAGATGATGATACAACAATAGAAAGAAAAAACATATTTACATTTACATTTAAGTCATTTAGCAGACGCTCTTATCCAGAGCGACTTACAAATTGGTGAATTCACCTTCTGACATCAGTGGAACAGCCACTTTACAATAGTGCATCTAAATCATTTAAGGGGGGGTGAGAAGGATTGCTTTATCCTATCCTAGGTATTCCTTGAAGAGGTGGGGTTTCAGGTGTCTCCGGAAGGTGGTGATTGACTCCGCTGTCCTGGCGTCGTGAGGGAGTTTGTTCCACCATTGGGGGCCAGAGCAGCGAACAGTTTTGACTGGGCTGAGCGGGAACTGTACTTCCTCAGTGGTAGGGAGGCGAGCAGGCCAGAGGTGGATGAACGCAGTGCCCTTGTTTGGGTGTAGGGCCTGATCAGAGCCTGGAGGTACTGCGGTGCCGTTCCCCTCACAGCTCCGTATGCAAGCACCATGGTCTTGTAGCGGATGCGAGCTTCAACTGGAAGCCAGTGGAGAGAGCGGAGGAGCGGGGTGACGTGAGAGAACTTGGGAAGGTTGAACACCAGACGGGCTGCGGCGTTCTGGATGAGTTGTAGGGGTTTAATGGCACAGGCAGGGAGCCCAGCCAACAGCGAGTTGCAGTAATCCAGACGGGAGATGACAAGTGCCTGGATTAGGACCTGCGCCGCTTCCTGTGTGAGGCAGGGTCGTACTCTGCGGATGTTCTAGAGCATGAACCTACAGGAACGGGCCACCGCCTTGATGTTAGTTGACAACGACAGGGTGTTGTCCAGGATCACGCCAAGGTTCTTAGCGCTCTGGGAGGAGGACACAATGGAGTTGTCAACCGTGATGGCGAGATCATGGAGCGGGCAGTCCTTCCCCGGGAGGAAGAGCAGCTCCGTCTTGCCGAGGTTCAGCTTGAGGTGGTGATCCGTCATCCACACTGATATGTCTGCCAGACATGCAGAGATGCGATTCGCCACCTGGTCATCAGAAGGGGGAAAGGAGAAGATTAATTGTGTGTCGTCTGCATAGCAATGATAGGAGAGACCATGTGAGGTTATGACAGAGCCAAGTGACTTGGTGTATAGCGAGAATAGGAGAGGGCCTAGAACAGAGCCCTGGGGGACACCAGTGGTGAGAGCGCGTGGCGAGGAGACAGATTCTCGCCACGCCACCTGGTAGGAGCGACCTGTCAGGTAGGACGCAATCCAAGCGTGGGCCGCACCGGAGATGCCCAACTCGGAGAGGGTGGAGAGGAGGATCTGATGGTTCACAGTGTCGAAGGCAGCCGATAGGTCTAGAAGGATGAGAGCAGAGGAGAGAGAGTTAGCTTTAGTGCCTCCGTGATACAGAGAAGAGCAGTCTCAGTTGAATGACTAGTCTTGAAACCTGACTGATTTGGATCAAGAAGGTCATTCTGAGAGAGATAGCGGGAGAGCTGGCCAAGGACGGCACGTTCAAGAGTTTTGGAGAGAAAAGAAAGAAGGGATACTGGTCTGTAGTTGTTGACATCGGAGGGATCGAGTGTAGGTTTTTTCAGAAGGGGTGCAACTCTCGCTCTCTTGAAGACGGAAGGGACGTAGCCAGCGGTCAGGGATGAGTTGATGAGCGAGGTGAGGTAAGGAGAAGGTCTCCGGAAATGGTCTGGAGAAGAGAGTTGGGGATAGGGTCAAGCGGGCAGGTTGTTGGGCGGCCGGCCGTCACAAGAAGCGAGATTTCATCTGGAGAGAGGGGAGAAAGAGGTCAGAGCACAGGGTAGGGCAGTGTGATCAGAACCAGCGGTGTCATTTGACTTAGCAAACGAGGATCGGATGTCGTCGACCTTCTTTTCAAAATGGTTGACGAAGTCATCTGCAGAGAGGGAGGAGGGGGGGGAGGAGGATTCAGGAGGGAGGAGAAGGTGGCAAAGAGCTTCCTAGGGTTAGAGGCAGATGCTTGGAATTTAGAGTGGAAGAAAGTGGCTTTAGCAGCAGAGACAGAGGAGGAAAATGTAGAGAGGAGGGAGTGAAAGGATGCCAGGTCCGCAGGGAGGCGAGTTTTCCTCCATTTCCGCTCGGCTGCCCGGAGCACTGTTCTGTGAGCTCGCAATGAGTCGTCGAGCCACGGAGCGGGAGGGGAGGACCGAGCCGGCCTGGAGGATAGGGGACATAGAGAGTCAAAGGATGCAGAAAGGGAAGAGAGGAGGGTTGAGGAGGCAGAATCAGGAGATAGGTTGGAGAAGGTATGAGCAGAGGGAAGAGATGATAGGATGGAAGAGGAGAGAGTAGCGGGGGAGAGAGAGCGAAGGTTGGTACGGCGCGATACCATCCGAGTAGGGGCAGTGTGGGAAGTGTTGGATGAGAGCGAGAGGGAAAAGGATACAAGGTAGTGGTCGGAGACTTGGAGGGAGTTGCAATGAGGTTAGTGGAAGAACAGCATCTAGTAAAGATGAGGTCGAGCGTATTGCCTGCCTTGTGAGTAGGGGGGGAAGGTGAGAGGGTGAGGTCAAAAGAGGAGAGGAGTGGAAAGAAGGAGGCAGAGAGGAATGAGTCAAAGGTAGACGTGGGGAGGTTAAAGTCGCCCAGGACTGTGAGAGGTGAGCCGTCCTCAGGAAAGGAGCTTATCAAGGCATCAAGCTCATTGATGAACTCTCCGAGGGAACCTGGAGGGTGATAAATAATAAGGATGTTAAGCTTGAAAGGGCTGGTAACTGTGACAGCATGGAATTCAAAGGAGGCGATAGACAGATGGGTAAGGGGAGAAAGAGAGAATGACCCCTTGGGAGAGATGAGGATCCCGGTGCCACCACCCCGCTGACCAGAAGCTCTCGGGGTGTGCGAGAACACGTGGGCGGACGAAGAGAGAGCAGTAGGAGTAGCAGTGTTGTCTGTGGTGATCCATGTTTCCGTCAGTGCCAAGAAGTCGAGGGACTGGAGGGAGGCATAGGCTGAGATGAACTCTGCCTTGTTGGCCGCAGATCGGCAGTTCCAGAGGCTACCGGAGACCTGGAACTCCACGTGGGTCTTGCGCGCTGGGACCACCAGATTAGGGTGGCCGCGGCCACGCGGTGTGGAGCGTTTGTATGGTCTGTGCAGAGAGGAGAGAACAGGGATAGATAGACACATAGTTGACAGGCTACAGAAGAGGCTACGCTAATGCAAAGGAGATTGGAATGACAAGTGGACTACACTTATCGAATGTTCAGAACGTTAAGCTTACGTAGCAAGAACCTTATTGACTAAAATGATTGAAATGATACAGTACTGCTGGAGTAGGCTAGCTGGCAGTGGCTACGTTGTTGACACTACACTAATCAAGTCGTTCCGTCGAGTGTAATAGTTTCTACAGTGCTGCTATTTGGGGGCTAGCTGGCTAGCTAGCAGTGTTGATTACGTAACGTTACGTTAAAAGAACAACAATAGCTGGCTAGCTAACCTAGAAAATCGCTCCAGACTACACAATTGTCTTAGATACAAAGACGGCTATGTAGCTAGCTAGCTACGATCAAACAAATCAAACCGTTGTACTGTAATGAAGTGAAATGAAAATGTGATACTACCTGTGGAGCGAGGCGGAATGTTGACCGGGTTGTTGAAGTTCAAATATGTTTTTTTCATTGTATTATCTAAACCAGATCTATTGTGTTATATTCTCCAACATTCCATTCACATTTCCACAAACTTCAGAGTGTTTTCTTTCAAATGGTAACAGGAATATGCATATCTTTGCTTCTGGGCCAGAGCTACAGGCAGTTAGATTTGGGTATGTCTTCAGGCGGAAATTGAAAAAAGTAGGGGGGTAGCTCTAAGGGTCACAGTTATGAAAACATGGAACATGAAAGAGACTTTTCTACTGACTCCGAAAAACACCAAAAGAAAGATGCCCAGGGTCCCTGCTCATCTGTGTGAACATGCCTTAGGCATGCTGCAAGGAGGCATGAGGACTGCAAATGTGGCCAGGGAAATAAATTGCAATGTCCGTACTGTGAGACGCCTACAACAGTGCATCAGGGAGACAGGATGGACAGCTGATCATCCTCGCAGTGGCAGAACACGTAACAACACCTGCACAGGATCGACACATCCAAACATCACACCTGCTGTACAGGTACAGGATGGCAACAACAATTGCCTGAGTTACATCAGGAATGCACAATCTCTCCATCAGTGCTCAGACTGTCCGCAATAGGCTGAGAGAGGCTGGATTGAGTGCTTGTAGGCCTGTTGTAAGGCAGGTCCTCACCAGACATCACCGGCAACAACGTTGCCTATTGGGCACAAACCCACCGTCGCTGGACCAGGCAGGACTGGCAAAAGTGCTCTTCACTGACTTGTCTCTCCAGGGGTGATGTTCAGAAATGCGTTTAACATCGAAGGAATGAGCGTATCATCGAAGCCTGTACACTGGAGCAGGTTTGATTTGGAGGTGGGCGGTGTGTCACAGCATCATCGTACTGAGCTTTGTTGTCATTGCAGGCAACATCGGCTCCTTCGGGATGTGAGAGGGTGTCCGCCCTCGTCTCATGCCTTTCGGGGAAAGCCCTGGAGTTGGCAGAAGGAGATGCGAGTTCACCCGTCACTTCCGGGCAGGCTTCGACCACCCGCACAAGGATAAAGCGGCAGGTGAACATCTCTTCCACCTGAGGGCCCTGATCGACAACTATCGCTGAAGCTTGCGCGAGGATTTCCGTCGGGAGATTGCCTACAGGGACACCACCCTCACCTTTGACCAGCTAGTGGACCTGTCCATCTGGCTGAATAACCTGCTGGTCACCCGCGGATGTTCAGACGCAGCTCCGTCAGTTCCATCGCCCAGCATCACCGCTCCGGTGCCTATGGAGCTAGGGGGTGCTGCGCTTAGGGAGGCCGGAGGGGGGGGCCTTCACGTGCATCTTCTGTGGCCTCAGAGGTCACACTGTCGGTCAGTGTCAGGTTGGTTCCTCTCTGTCATCCCAGGTGAGCTGTCACCATTCTCACCCAGAGCCCTCTGTTGCCCATCTGTTTTTGCAAGCCAACTTTCTTGAGTTTTCTCCGCATTCCAAGCATAAGGCGCTCGTCGATTCAGGCGCGCCTAGGAATTTTATTGACAGAGCATTCGCCCATAGTTTAGGGACCCCCATTGTTCCAGTGGTTAGGCCCTTTCCAGTTCACGTGTTGGACAGTCGGCCATTAGGGTCCGGCTTTATCAGGGAGGCCACCACTCCTTTGGTCATGGTGATGCAGGGTGGTCACAGGGAGAGAATCAGTCTCTTCCTCATTCACTCTCCTGCGTTTCCCGTGCTGCTAGGCCTTCTCTGGTTAGCCTGTCATGACCCCACTGTTTCATGGCAATGGAGGGCTCTCACGGGGTGGTCGTGAGAGTGCTTGGGGAGGTGTTTGGGGGTTTCCATTGGTGCTACTACGGTGGAAAGTCCAGACCAGGTCTACACTGTTCGCATTCCCCCCAAATACAGGATCGCCCTCCGGGTCGTCCCCAAGGCCGGCTGCTGGAGCCGCGCGTCAAGGGGTGTGGTACTGTCACGACTTCCACTGAAGTCGGCCCTCTCCTTGTTCGGGCGGCGTTCGGTGGTTGACGTCACCGATCTTCTAGCCATCGCCGCTCCACCTTTCATTTTCCATTTGTTTTGTCTTGTTTTCCCACGAACCTGGTTCACATTCCCTCATCAGACTAAATGTATATTACCCTCTGTTTCCCCCATGTCTGTGTGTGGAATTGTTATTTTTGTAGGGTGTTACGGTACAGGCTGGCTTGCGCTAGGTTTGTTTCAAACCTAGGTTTGTTTGTTCTGTTTTATCCGGTTCATGTGACCATGGTTGTGCTCTGTGCCTTTGGGCCAGGGTATATATTAAAGTTCTGCTGTTATCACCCATCTCTGCTCTCCTGCGCCTGACTTTCCAGCGATCAGTCACTCACTCCGTTACAGTTGGATGGGTTCTGGTGGTGTACAGCAATATTTAAGTCATGCCAAGACATGTACTTTTTTCTCCTTAAACCAACCAATTGTTGTTTTAGCAGCATGCTAGTGTCATTGTCCTGCTGGAAGGTGAACATCGATCCAAGTCTCAAATCCCTGGAAGACTGAAACAGGTTTCCCTCAAGAATTTCCATGTATTTAGATCAATTAATCATTCCTTCAATTCTGACCTGTTTCCCAATTCCTGCTGATGAAAAACATTCCCTCAGCATGATGCTGCCACCACCATACTTCACCGTGGGGATGGTGATCTCGAAGTGATCAGAGGTGTTGGGTTTGCGCCAGACATAGTGTTTTCCCTGATGGCCAAAAAGCTAAATTTTAGTCTCATCTGACCAGAGTACCTTCTAACCATGTCTTTTTTCAGGCCACTCTTCCATAAAGCCCAGCTCTGTGGAGTGTTTGGCTTAAGGTTGTCCTATGGACAGATTCTCCCATCTCCGCCAAGTGGAGCTTTGCAGCTCCTTTCAGGGTTATCTTTGGTCTCTTTGTTGCCTCTCTGATTAATGCCCTCCTTGCCTGGTCCGTGAGTTTTGGTGGGCGGTCCTCTCTTGGCAGGTTTGTTGTGGTGCCATCTTCGATGCATTTTTAATAATGGATTGAATGGTGCGCCATGGGAGGTTATTTTCTTTATAACCCAACCCTGATCTATACTTCTCCACATCTTTGTCCCTGACCTGTTCAGATAGCCACTTTGTCTTCATGGTGCCGCTTCCTTGGTGGTGCCCCTTACTTAGTGGTGTTGCAGATTTTGCGGCCATTCAGAACAGGTGTATATATACTGAGATTATTAGCCACTTGGATTGTACACAGGTGAACTTTATTTAACTGATTATGTGACTTCTGGAGGTAGTTGGTTAAATCAGATCTTATTTAGGGGCTTCGTAGCAAAGGGGGTGAATACATACAGTATGCATGCCCCACTTTCCATTTATTTTTTATTTTATTTGAACTTTTTATGGCTGCAGTGGCAGTATTGAGTAGGTTGGATGAAAAGGTGCCCATTGTAAACAGCCTGCTCCTCAGTCTCAGTTGTTAATATATGCATATTATTATTAGTATTGGATAGAAAACACTGTAAAGTTTCCAAAATATTGTCTGTTAGTATAACAGAACTGATATTGCAGGCGAAACCCTGTGGAAAAACAAAGCAGGAAGCGGCTTCTATTTTGAAAACTCCATGTTCCATCGCCTCCCTTTGCTCCATTTAAAGGGATATGAACCAGATTCCTTTCCCTAACACTTCCTCAATGCGTCAACAGTCTTCAGACATAGTTTCAGGCTTTTATTTTGAAAATGAGCCAGAACGATAACATCGCGTCAAGTGGTCACATGAGTTTTGCTTGCGCAACAGAGTTTGGATAGGTAATGCTTTACCCTCTCCTACTGTGAAAAGTATTTGCGGTTGATATATTATTTTAACCTCTTGAAACTAGGTGGCACTATTTTTATTTTTGGAAAAATAACGTACCCAAAGTAAACTGCCTATTTCTCAGGACCAGATGCTAGAATATGCATATAATTGACAGCTTAGGGTAGAAACACTGTATAGTTTTCAAAACTGTCAAAATATTGTCTGTAAGTATAACAGAACTGATATTGCAGGCGAATGCCTAACAAAAATCCAATCAGGAAGTGACTCATGTTGTGTTCCTATGCACCCCTATTGGCCACTGAAAGGGATATCAACCAGATTCCTTTTTCTGCGTATTCCCTAAGGTGTCTACAGCCTTTTGACGTAGTTTCACGCCTTTATGTTGAAGAATGAGCGTAAAGGACTGCATTGCGTAAGTGGCAGGCTGAGGGCTCTCAGAGTGATTCTTGCGTAGAAGACAGAGGTAGTCATTTTTCCTCTCGCTCCTACTGAAAAGCCAATTGTCCCAGTTGATATATTATCGAATAGATATTTGAAAAACACTTGAGAATTGATTATAAAAAACGTTTGTCATGTTCCTGTCGAAATTATGGAAATAATTTCGAATTGTTTTCGGCGTTGTCGTGATCTCTATTTCCGGTGGATTTCTCAACATAACGTGACCAACAAACGGAGGTATTTTGGGTATAAAAATAATCTTTATGGAACAAAAGGAACATTTGCTGTCTAACTGGGAGTCTCGTCAATGAAAACATCAGAAGATCATCAAAGGTAAACGGTTAATTTGATTGCTTTTCTGATTTTCGTGACCAAGCTTCCTGCTGCTAGCTGGACATAATGCTATGCTAGGCTCTCGATAAACTTACACAAACGCTTGTCTTGCTTTAGCTGTAAAGCATAATTTTAAAATCTGAGATGACAGGGTGATTAACAAAAGGCTAAGCTGTGTTTCACTATATTTCACTTATGATTTCATGAATATGAATATTTTCTAGTAATATTTTTTCACCGTTGCGCTATGCTAATTAGTGTAGTTGATAACAATTCTCCTTCATAGGGATAGGCGTCCCATCAACGGGACAGTTGTATATCATGCAGGCCCTTGTGTCACGATCGTAGATTTTAGAGAAACAACAAATGTCTGTACGTATAAGTGTCATATCGGCTGAAAGCTAAATTATTGTTAATATAACTGCACTGTCCAATTTACAGTGGCTATTACTGTGAAGAAATGCCATTCTATTGTTTGAGAAGAGCTCCTAACAACAAAACGCTTTTTCACTGCGATAAGTTTGATAAATTCACCTCTGAAGGTGAAATGTGTGCTTACTTTCAGCAATCTTGCTGTTATTTTTCATCCTAAGGGTCCCAGAGATAACATTAAGTGTCGTTTTGTCCTTTTTCATATCATAAAAGTGTCCATATAGCATGCACGATAGATTTTCTATTTCCACCCGTTCAATTTGCAAAATAAGGAATTCAACCAGTCAAATCATGTTCATAATCTTTTTGTTATTTATTTTTTTTACATTTCTTTAACTATGCAAGGCAGTTAAGAACAAATTCTTGTTTTCAATGACAGCCTAGGAACAGTGGGTTAACTGCCTGTTCAGGGGCAGAACGACAGTTTGTATCTTGTCAGCTCAGAGATTTGAACTTGCAACCTTCCGGTTACTAGTCCAACGCTCTAACCACTAGGCTACCCTGCCACCCCATTTATTCCTCAGAGATCATAGAATGTTACCAGACAACACTATATCAATAGGGGTGTAGTATATCCCATAGGACACCGAATTTGGACAGAGAGCGACACCTTCTTGACACACCGATGACGTGGGCAGTCTTCACTTGATCGACTGTAACTTTGTCCAATAAGCACCAATCAAACAAAGCTACCTAGATAGCCAATGAGCTGGGCTTTACGGGAGTATCGGGAAACCTCATACCTGTCACAAAATGTAGCTGCTAACCTCGTGCGACAGCAAGCCTTTTCCTTTTGGACAAAAATTATGTATGAGTAGAGTATGGAGAGTTATGAAGTCATGAAAACTGGTTGTTTTGCAAATGTTGAACTTATAATATGGCTACTAATACTGGAAATGCTAAATAAAAGACCAAGTATAGAGATTTGACGATATTCTTGCAGAAAAAAATGTATATGAATGTAAATGACACCTTCACGACTTGCCCAAATGTACCTGTGTGACTTCCCACTAAATGCATGCAGTTTGCTCAAACTTCAAGTTATCCATCTGAAACTTTGCACATACACTACTGCCATATTGTGGACACCATCAGAATTACAACCAGAGTGTTGGTTAGATTTTGGACCTTTCTGTTGCATTTCAAAGATGGTTATAGAAAAAAATTGGTTGGTTTATTTCTTTGTATTTTCTTCTACCATATCTATTGTATTTGCCTATATTCAATTCACATTTACACAAAGTGTTTCCTTTCAAATGGTACCAAGAATATGCATATCCTTGCTTCAGGGAACGATTTGGGTATGTCATTTTAGGCAGAAATTGAAAAAAGGGAGTTATCCCTTGGAAGTTTTAAATGGAAGAAGTCTGGGACTACCATGACTCTTTCGAGCTGCCATCTATGCAGTATTACACCAATCAGACCTTTTGTGTAGGGTGGCCAGACAAAAGCCACTCCCAGTAAAAGGCACATGACAGCCCACTTGGAGTTGACAAAAGGCACCTAAAGACTCTTGGACCATGAGGAACAAGATTCTCTGGTCTGATGAAACCAAAATTGAACTCTTTGGTCTGAATGCCTGTCACGTTCGTCATATGAAGGAGACCAATGTGCAGCGTGGTATGCATGCATTCTCTATTTATTAAATCAACACCGAACAAAAACAATAAAGAACAAACGAAACGTGAAGCTATCCAAACTAGTGCTGACAGGCAACTAAACATAGACAAGATCCCACACCAGAAAGTGGGAAACAGGGCTGCCTAAATATGATCCCCAATCAGAGACAACGATAAACAGCTGTCTCTGATTGAGAACCATATCAGGCCAAAATGGAAATACAAAAACCCCTAGACCTACAACAACCCTAGACATACAAAACCTAGACACACCCTGACCTAACCAAAATATATAGAAAACAGAAATATCTAAGGTCAGGGGCGTGACAATGCCAAGTGTCACGTCTGGAGGAAAACTTCCACCATCCCTACGATGAAGCATGGTGGTGGCAGCATCATGCTGTGCGGATATTTTTCAGCTACAGCAACTGGGAGACTAGTCAGGATTGAGGCAAAGATGAATGGAGGAAAGTACAGAGAGATCCTTGATGATAACCTGCTCCAGAGTGTTCAGGACCTCAAATCAAATCAAATTTTATTGGTCACATACACATGGTTAGCAGATTATATAGCCCTTGTAGCAAAATGCTTTTGCTTCAAGATCCGACAGTGCAGCTGTATCTAACAGGTAATATCTAACAATTCCACAACAAAACCTAATATCTAACAAATTTCACAACAAAACCTAATACACACAATCTAGTAAAGGAATGGGATAAGAATATATAAGTATAAAATATATGGATTAGCAGTGACAGAGTGGCAAAGATGCAATTGATAGTAAAGAATAGATAATGAAGGATATGCTATACATTAAATACATATGAGATGAGTAATGTGAGATATGTCATCTTTCTTAAAGTGGCATTATTAAAGTGACTAGTGTTCCATTTATTAAAGTAGTCAATGATATCATCTGTAGGTAGGCAGCCGCCTCTCTTTTCTCACGGCACAAACATAGGGCATGTCACCAATCATCGAACAATAGAAGCAATAGCAGAAAATGGAGTGCCATTTTTAGGTAAACAGTACGCTTTTTGAAAAAAAGGTGATATCTAGAACCTTCATGATCTTCGGAACCTTGATCTTTTAAGATGCCTTTTGGGTACCAAAGATGACAATAAAGTGTATCATAATTGATTATATAATGCCATGTAAGAAAATGTAAAGCCCCTCAAGCATAAAAAAACTGATGAATTCTACCTTCAAAATATGTTGGTT
>NW_027015446.1:2500-11513 GCF_036934945.1 Oncorhynchus masou masou
ACTGTACAACCAGCGATCTTTATCGCTGCTATTTACACAGGGAGACTGAGGTTCAATCCCAAATAGCACCCTATTCCCGATGTAAGGCGGCCACTACTTTTTTGAACAGGGCCCATAGGGATGTAGCGCACCACATAGGGAATAGGGCGCCATTTCAGATGCAGCCTGGGAGAGAACGCTTGGGCAGTTCCAGCTGTAAGACTTCAAATGACAGAGAATCAGATTACGCCTGAGATTATTGCTACATCTACCATCTTGGTTCTCGTGCCGGTGGCTGTTTAGATTACACTCGGTGTGCATTCATAGATCTAAACTAGATTCATGAAGTTAGACAGCACAGGACGCTAACAGCGTTCAAACAGAGTTTTGTTTCACACACTTTTAACGTGGGCTAAGGTAAACATGGACTATGAAGACGGGAGTATGACTGAGGTGTGTTAAAGGGCCGAGTCTGAGTCTGGGGATTGTGGATTTGTGTGAGTCCGGGGTAGTGGCATGTGCTGTTAAGGCTGGCCTGCCTAATACTGTCTGCCTGTTGTCGGAGAGAAGAAGAAACCGTGTGTGTGTGTGTGTGTGTGTGCGCAGGACGTGACAACCAAGCGTTCATATAGAGGGAGGCTTAGATGAATAAGACAGGACAGCTCTGATGACCACGAAACAAGAAGGACGAGGAGCTGTGATCCAGATAGTGCCATACAGGACTCACCCTGAGCAGCAGTGGATACTTGCAGATCCTCTGAATGGGAGCGACCAGGTAGCCCTCCAATGGAACCTCTGTATTCTTCCTGCCCCCCAGCAACATACAGTTCTAACAGGAGCAAAGGAGACGATGTGGACATTAGTATCAGTCACCTGTTCACCTCCCCTCCATTTGCCTTCTTTTAAACGATCAACGGGGCCATAGGCCAGGGTTGAGGGGAGGTTGCAGGGTAACCTACAGGGGTTGAGGGGAGGTTAGGGGGTAACCTACAGGGGTTGAGGGGAGGTTACAGGGTAACCTCCGGGGGTTGATGGGGAGGTTAGGGGGTAACCTCCAGGGGTTGAGGGGAGGTTACAGGGTAACCTACAGGGGTTGAGGGGAGGTTAGGGGGTAACCTACAGGGGTTGAGGGGAGGTTACAGGGTAACCTCCAGGGGTTGAGGGGAGGTTAGGGGGTAACCTCCAGGGGTTGAGGGAGGTTAGGGGGTAACCTACAGGGGTTGAGGGGAGGTTTAGGGGGTAACCTCCAGGGGTTGGGGAGGTTATGGGGTAATCTCCAGGGGTTGAGGGGAGGTTATGGGGTAATCTCCAGGGGTTGAGGGAAGGTTAGGGGGTAACCTCCAGGGGTTGAGGGGAAATTAGGGGTAACCTCCAGGGGTTGAGGGGAGGTTATGGGGTAACCTACAGGGGTTGGGGGGGGGTTAGTGGGTAACCTCCAGGGGTTGAGGGGAGGTTAGGGGGTAACCTACAGGGGTTGAGGGGAGGTTAGGGGGTAATCTCCAGGGGTTGAGGGGAGGTTATGGGGTAATCTCCAGGGGTTGAGGGAAGGTTAGGGGGTAACCTCCAGGGGTTGGGGGAGATTAGGGGGTAACCTCCAGGGGTTGAGGGGAGGTTATGGGGTAACCTACAGGGGTTGAGGGGGTTAGTGGGTAACCTCCAGGGGTTGAGGGAGGTTAGGGGGTAATCCTACAGGGTTGAGGGGAGGTTAGGGTAACCTCCAGGGGGTTGAGGGGAGGTTACGGGGCAACCTCCAGGGGCTGAGGGGAGGTTACAGGTAACCTCCAGGGGGTTGAGGGGAGGTTAGGGGTAACCTACAGGGGCTGAGGGAGGTTAGGGGCAACCTCCAGGGGTTGAGGGGAGGTTACAGGCAACCTCCAGGGGTTGGGGGAGATTAGGGGTAACCTACAGGGGTTGAGGGGAGGTTAGGGATAACCTCCAGGGGTTGAGGGGAGGTTAGGGGGTAATCCCCAGGGGTTGAGGGAAGGTTAGGGGGTAACCTACAGGGGTTGAGGGGAGGTTAGGGGGTAACCTACAGGGGTTGAGGGGAGGTTACAGGGTAACCTCCAGGGGTTGAGGGGAGGTTAGGGGGTAACCTACAGGGGTTGAGGGGAGGTTAGGGGGTAACCTACAGGGGTTGAGGGAGGTTACAGGGTAACCTCCAGGGGTTGAGGGGAGATTAGGGGGTAACCTACAGGGGTTGAGGGGAGGTTAGGGGGTAACCTACAGGGGTTGGGGGGTAACCTACAGGGGTTGAGGGGAGGTTAGGGAGTAACCTACAGGTGTTGGGGGGTAACCTACAGGGGTTGAGTAGAGGTTATGGGGTAACCTCCAAGGGTTGAGGGGAGGTTAGGTGGTAACCTACAGGGGTTGAGGGGAGGTTAGGCGGTAACCTACAGGGGTTGAGGAGAGGTTACAGGGTAACCTCCAGGGGTTGACGGGAGGTTAGGTGGTAACCTACAGGGGTTGAGGGGTAACCTACAGGGGTTGAGGGGAGGTTAGGGGGTAACCTACAGGGGTTGGGGGTAAACCTACAGGGGTTGAGGGGAGACAGGAGGTAACCTACAGGGGTTGAGGGGAGGTTAGGGGGTAACCTACAGGGGTTGAGTGGAGGTTAGGGGGTAACCTACAGGGGTTGAGGGGAGGTTAGGGGGTAACCTACAGGGGTTGGGGGGTAACCTACAGGGGTTGAGGGGAGACAGGAGGTAACCTACAGGGGTTGAGGGGAGGTTAGGGGGTAACCTACAGGGGTTGAGTGGAGGTTAGGGGGTAACCTACAGGGGTTGAGTGGAGGTTAGGGGGTAACCTACAGGGGTTGAGGGGAGGTTAGGGGTAACCTACAGGTGTTGGGGGTAACCTACAGGGGTTGAGTGGAGGTTATGGGGTAACCTCCAGGGGTTGAGGGGAGGTTAGGGGGTAACCTCCAGGGGTTGAGGGGAGGTTAGGGGGTAACCTACAGGGGTTGAGGGGAGATTAGGGGGTAACCTCCAGGGGTTGAGGGGAGGTTACAGGGTAACCTCCAGGGGTTGAGGGGAAGTTAGGGGGTAACCTACAGGGGTTGAGGGGAGGTTAGGGGGTAACCTCCAGGGGTTGAGGGGAGGTTAGGGGGTAATCCCCAGGGGTTGAGGGAAGGTTAGGGGGTAACCTACAGGGGTTGAGGGGAGGTTAGGGGGTAACCTACAGGGGTTGATTGAGGGGAGGTTAGGGGGTAACCTACAGGGTTTGAGGGGAGGTTACAGGGTAACCTCCAGGGGTTGAGGGGAGGTTAGGGGGTAACCTCCAGGGGTTGAGGGGAGGTTAGGGGGTAACCTACAGGGGTTGAGGGGAGGTTAGGGGGTAACCTACAGGGGTTGGGGGGTTTGGGGGTAACCTACAGGGGTTGAGGGGAGGTTAGGGGGTAACCTACAGGGGTTGAGGGGAGGTTAGGGGTAACCTCCAGGGGGTTGAGGGGAGGTTAGGGGTAACCTACAGGGGTTGAGGGGAGGTTAGGGGGTAACCTACAGGGGTTGGGGGTAACCTACAGGGGTTGAGGGGAGACAGGAGGTAACCTACAGGGGGTTGAGGGGAGGTTAGGGGTAACCTACAGGGGTTGAGTGGAGGTTAGGGGGTAACCTACAGGGGTTGAGGGGAGGTTAGGGGGTAACCTACAGGTGTTGGGGGTAACCTACAGGGGTTGAGTGGAGGTTATGGGGTAACCTCCAGGGGTTGAGGGGAGGTTAGGTGGTAACCTACAGGGGTTGAGGGGAGGTTACAGGGTAACCTCCAGGGGTTGACGGGAGGTTAGGTGGTAACCTACAGGGGTTGAGGGGAGGTTAGGGGGTAACCTACAGGGGTTGATTGAGGGGAGGTTAGGGGGTAACCTACAGGGTTTGAGGGGAGGTTACAGGGTAACCTACAGGGGTTGAGGGGAGGTTACAGGGTAGCCTACAGGGGTTGAGGGGGGTTGAGGGGGGTTGGGAGGTAACCTCATTCTCTTTCGTTAATGGTTGTGAAATAGTGTTAAATTACATCCTTCTCACTACATAAAACACTGGACAGGCTTTCAGTCAGTGGGCCCTCCAGTAGAGCAAAGGTTGACTGGAGTTCTGGAGGTTAGGAGGGCAAGCCAAGGCTTTTAAGCCCAGAGTGGACTGGAGGTCAGGGGGGTAACCCAAGTACTATGAGCCCAGGGTTGTATGGAGGTTATGAGGGTAACACGACCCTCACAGGGCTGATGCAAGCAGCCAGTAAGGTCCCGCCGAAGCTAAGACCATAAAACCTCCATTAAATAGCATTCAATTAAGACCACTCTAACCCCGCTGAGACACACACACCCTCTCCCTGCTGGGTTCAAAAACAACGCTCAATCATATAGAGCTCCCCTTCCACTTACAGCCGAGATGTGTACTTCTCATATGATCAACTACCAGAAATAGCCTCTACAATACCACAACATGACTCTGCAGATGTATGTGGTTGAAGCTAATGTGTTTTTTTTAGATAGAGTATCTTCCCGAAGGCGGACTCTGCTGTAGGTCCCAGGGTTTTTATAGAGTTCTTGTAACAGGAGTGAATGTATGGAGTGATACGGTTGTGAAAGACTGGAGGGGTGAGAAGGAGTAGCATTACATTACCCATAAAGCCCAGAGGGATATGTGTATAGCATGGAGAACAACCTTAAACAGCACACACTGAGTGAAATGAGAGGCCGGAAAGATCACACACACACACACACACACACACACACACACACACACACACACACACACACACACACACACACACACACGGTTCCTCACCAGTAAGCATGTTCTGACGGTCCTGATTTTGTTGAGTTCCAGCAGTAATCTCTGAGCTTTCTCATGGTTCCCACAGTACTCATCATAGATCTGAAAACCACTCCTCTGGAGAGAGAAGATGAGAGAGGGATGAGAGAAAGACCGAGCGAGAGAGAGAAAGACAGAGAGACAGAGAGAAAGACAGAGACAGAGAAAGGGAGTGAGAGAGGACATGTTGCCCTATCCTGTCATCTATCTTGAAGCCACATGTATGCGTCGTGACGAACCCTTCCCATGACTTCACATGCTCGTAACACCCCAGTCTTTCTCTCTGAGGGATACTGCACAGAGACATGGCCTATAAATCATCATTACTACCAACAGCACAGTCTACACCTACTCAGATCAAACCTCAATGGGTTCTCATACTAAACCAAAAATGAATGGAGGGCCACATCCTAACTTCAGATGAATGCGCATAAATAGATGCCTTATGGCAGGGGTACTCTTACACTACGAGATCCTGGAGCCTGCTGGTTTTCTGTTCTACCTGATAATTCATTGCAAACAAGTAAACCAGAGGGGGACGATGAAAACATGCAGTGGAACTGGCTTCAAGGTCCTGAGTTGGGTTTCAGGCCCCATTGGCATCCTATTGCCTAAATAATAGAGCATGGCGCTTGCAACGCCAAGCGTCGTGGGTTCGTTTCCCACTGGGGCCACCCATATGCAAAAGTAGTGGCCCCAGCCGACTTGTAAGTCGCTTTGGACAAAAGCGTCTGCTAAATGGGATATATTATTATTATTATTATTATTATATTATTATAATCTTCAGATCGACGGCATAAATCAGACTAGAGGTCTTCACGGATCCACCTGTACCCGAATGCCTGAGACCCGGTCCGGGGACCAAGCGGGTCGGGATCCAGAATTCACAATTGTCACTGGTCTCAGGTATGTGTAATTTTAAACTGACTTATCACGAAGGGCTCGTACGGATCTGAACGCGACCCCTGCAGTAGAGCGAGAGAGACATTTTATCACT
Organism: Oncorhynchus masou masou; assembly: GCF_036934945.1. Classification (NCBI taxonomy): domain Eukaryota; kingdom Metazoa; phylum Chordata; class Actinopteri; order Salmoniformes; family Salmonidae; genus Oncorhynchus; species Oncorhynchus masou. Next base: position 8,279 of record NW_027015446.1, read on the forward strand.
CCTGCTACCGCTCCTGCTTCTCACCAGAGTGGAGCGTGTAGCTTGTTGTTGACCAATCATAAGTCATCAAAGTGGCAAGAGGCTACAGTCATAGAGCCGTTCTCTGTGTGGAGCAAAAGTTAGGAGATGTCTAAAAAAATCTAAATGGAAGACGAAATTAAAATGAAAGAATGAAAAAGTTTAAAGGAGAAGGATAGGTTACAAAGACCAGGAGCGAACAGGTGGGCTGCTACTTAACATACTGAATTGTTGTTATGTGTGTAAACTGTAGGATGAAAGTACACGCACTGCAGCCTCAGTTCTGCAGGTTTTTATTATTTTTAATTTTACCCCTTTTTCTCCCCCAATTTAATTGTTGTAGTAGCTACTATCTTGTCTCATCGCTACAACTCCCGTACGGGCTCGGAGAGACGAAGGTTGAAAGTCATCGTCCTCCGATACACAACCGAACCAGCCGTACTGCTTCTTAACACAGCGCACATCCAACCCGGAAGCCAGCCGCACCAATGTGTTGGAGGGTGCACGTGCACCTTGGTTAGCGCGCACTGCGCCGGCCCGCCAGGAGTTGCTGGTGCGCGATGGACAAGGACATCCCTACCGACCAAGCCCCTCCCTAACCCGGACGCCGCTAGGCCAATTGTGCTTAGCCCCACGGACCTCCCGGTCGCGGCCGGTTACAACAGAGGCTGGGCGCGAACCCAGGGACTCTGATGGCACAGCTGAAGGCGCTGCAGTACAGCGCCCTTAACCACTGCGCCACCCGGAGGCCAGCTTCAGCAGGTTTGATGCAGTCAAGAGAGGTATGATGTAATCATGTTTGATGATAAACAACCTAACTATGACAGCTATTAGTTGACTAAAGCGAGTCGGCTTGGTTCCCCAGGCACCAATGACGTGGATGTCGATAAAGACAGCCTCTGCACCCTCTGATCCAGAGGTTAAATACGGAAGACACATTCCAGTTGTACAACTGACTAGGTATCCCTCTTTCCCTTTCCCTTGATTGCTGTCTCTTGTCTCTCCCTCCTCCTCCCTGCTCACCCTGTGACTCGCTCACAGCAAGGCCCCTCCGCCTGCTAGAGCGGCCACTCTCTCCCTCCATCAGCTCCGGTTAATAAAAGTAGCTTAAAAAATATCTATTTTTGCTGCTTCCCTCACCCAGATCGGACCCGGTCTAGATTCAACCAGGTTATATATGGAACGGGTCTAGTGATCTTTGGGTCCATTCGGAAGGGTCTCTACATAAAGAAAAAAATTGATGCATACCGGGTCCGGTCAGAAAGCCCCAGGTCCATTTCGGAACGGGTCCAACTTTTGGACTCGTGAAGCCCTCTTGTGCAGACCTCAAGAAAGGATTCGACCAATGGTGAGGATAGAACCAGCTTTGACAAGCAGGGTGTTAAGACCATGTTGAAATCAAAAACAGTTTTTCATAACTTATTCCATATTGGAACGATTTAGGGCTGAGATTCTACTCATGAGAACCCACCCCACTCCCAGCAGATCCCACCAGGGTTTTCCCCTCAGCTGAAGTAGAGAGAGATTTCACAATTCCTCTCTTTCTAGGAACTCTATCTTACAGCAATATACCTCAATCACTGAGGAGAAAGGAAAGTGAGTGAGAGAGACAGAGAGAATTTGTCTGGGGCTCGAAGGGAGAGAGAAGTCACGAACAATGGACAAGGTTTTTTGAAATAGGTGTAATAAGCTCAGAGTGAGAACAGACCACAGTAGCCTCCCTGCTGGGTAGTCTGACATAAGATCATCAGCCATGGTCATGTGAGCGACCACAGAGTCATGTAGGTTAGACTCTAAATGACTGGACTTTCACAAAACAGCCATGAGGGTGATTTCTAAAGACCATTGCTTATACCATTGATTCACATGGGTTGAGTCTAATGGCACCCTATTCCCTATATAGAGAGTAGACCCAGAGAGCCTCTGGTTAAAAGTGGTGCACTATATAGGAACTGTTACTTTGGAAGGTACACAGGGCCAGTAACCAAAAGGTGGCTGGTTCGAATCCCCAAGCCGACAACGTGAAAAATGTGCCGATGTGCCATTGAGCAAGGCGATAACCCTAATTGCTCCTGTAAGTCGCTCGACCGAATTAAATGTAAAACAAATAACATATTTACAGTTGAAGTTAAAGTTTACATACACCTTAGCCAAATACATTTAAACTCAGTTTTCACATTCCACAACTTCACATTTAATCCAAGTAAAAATTCCATGTCTTAGATCAGTTAGGATCACCACTTTATTTTAAGAATGTGAAATCTCAGAATAATAGTAGAGAGAATTATTTATTTCCGCTTATATTTCTTTCATCACATTCCCAGTGGGTCAGAGGTTTACATACACTCAATTAGTATTTGGTAGCATTGCCTTTAAATTGTTTAACTTCGGTCAAACGTTTCAGGTAGCCTTCACAAGCTTCCCACAATAAGTTGGGTGAATGTTGGCCCATTCCTCCTAACAGAGCTGGTGTAACTGAGTCAGGTTTATAGGCCTCCTTGCTCGAACAAGCTTTTTCAATTCTGCCCACAAATGTTCTATAGGATTGAGGTCAGGGCTTTGTGATGGCAACTCCAATACCTTGACTTTATTGTCCTTAAGCCATTTTGCCTCAACTTTGGAAGTATGCTTGGGGTCATTGTCAATTTGGAAGACCCATTTGCGACTCAAGCTTTAACTTATATATCCACATAATATATCCACATAATTTGCCTGCCTCATGATGCCATCTAGTTTGTGCACCCGTCCCTCCTGCAGCAAAGCACCCCCGCAACATGATGCTGCCACCCCCATGCTTCACGGTTGGGGTGGTGTTCTTCGGCTTGCAAGCCTCCCCTTTCTCCTCCAAACATAATAATGGTCATTATGCCAAACAGTTCTATTTTTGTTTCATCAGACCAGGACATTTCTCCAAAAAGTACGATCTTTGTCCCCATGTGCAGTATGGTGGTTGTATGGTGGTTTTGGAGCAGTGGCTTCTTCCTTGCTGAGCGGCCTTTCAGGTTATGTCTATATAGGACTCGTTTTACTGTGGATATAGATATTTTGAACCTGTTTCCTCCAGTATCTTCACAAGGTCCTTTGCTGTTGTTCTGGGATTGATTTGCACTTTTCACACCAAAGTACGCGTCTCCTTCATGAGCAGTATGGACGGCTGCGTGGTCCCATGGTGTTAATACATGCGTAGCAATACGTAACTGAACGAAGCACAAGATTT
>NW_027015447.1:0-11511 GCF_036934945.1 Oncorhynchus masou masou
ATAAAGGTAAAATAAAATATCCAAGCATTATCCATATCAAGTCCCAATGATATGGAACAAATAAAAGACACAAAGTTGTCTACAGCATCCATAAAATGCCTATGGGTTCATCTGGAAGAGGCATCATTGGGCAGATCACAGTTGGGTCTTCCCCTGCCTCATGCATTGGAACCTTTTGTAGTATGATTCCGCCTAATTCCTATATTGCTGCTTGGAGGTCATATCGAGACTTCTTGTAATTAAGTAGTGGACAATCTGCTCCTAAAGCCTGGCTGACATTGCGGTTCCGGGTTGGGAAGCTAATGAGTCGCCCATTTTACACTTAGATCCGCAGGTAGTATAACTTTTCATTACATTTCATTGTAGTACAACGGTTTGATTTGTCTAATCTTAGCAATTTCTTCTTGGCTAGCTACATAGCCGTCTTTGTATCAAAGATAATTTAGCATCAATTATCGTATTTCGTAGATCTAACGTAGTCTACACTGCTTTCTCCCCAGCAGCTAGCTAACGTCCACTAGCACAGCACGTCCACTAGCACTGTAGAAACTATTACACTCAATGACTCGATTAGTGTAGTGTTAGCTAGCTACATAGTTGTCTTTGCTGTCTTCGTATCCAAGGTAATTGTGTAGTTTAGAGTGTGTAGACTTAGAGTGATTATCTTAATTTACCGAGTTAGCTAGCCAGCTATTTGTCGTCCTTAACGTAGGAGTCACTGCTAGCTAGCTGCTAGCCAACTAGCTAGCGTCTTCCAGTGAACTTCAACAACCGGTCAACATTCCGCCTCGCTCCACAGGTAGTATCACATTTTCATTTCACTTCATTACAGTACAACGGTTTGATTTGTTTGATCGTAGCTAGCTAGCTACATAGCCGTCTTTGTATCTAAGACAATTGTGTAGTCTGGAGCGATTTTCTAGGTTAGCTAGCCAGCTATTGTCGTTCTTTTAGCGTAACGTTACGTAATCAACACTGCTAGCTAGCCAGCTAGCCCCCAGAATAGCAGCACTGTAGAAACTATTACACTCGGTAGACGACTTGATTAGTGTAGTGTCAACAACGTAGCCACTGCCAGCTAGCCTACTCCAGCAGTACTGTATCATTTCAATCATTTTAGTCAATAAGATTCTTGCTACGTAAAGCTTAACGTTCTGAACATTCGATAAGTGTAGTCCACTTGTCATTCAATCTCCTTTGCATTAGCGTAGCCTCTTCTGTAGCCTGTCAACTATGTGTCTATCTATCCCTGTTCTCTCCTCTCTGCACAGACCATACAAACGCTCCACACCCGCGTGGCCGCGGCCACCCCTAATCTGGTGGTCCCAGCGCGCACGACCCACGTGGAGTTCCAGGTCTCCGGTAGCCTCTGGAACTGCCGATCTGCGGCCAACAAGGCAGAGTTCATCTCAGCCTATGCCTCCCTCCAGTCCCTCGACTTCTTGGCACTGACGGAAACATGGATCACCACAGACAACACTGCTACTCCTACTGCTCTCTCTTCGTCCGCCCACGTGTTCTCGCACACCCCGAGAGCTTCTGGTCAGCGGGGTGGTGGCACCGGGATCCTCATCTCTCCCAAGTGGTCATTCTCTCTTTCTCCCCTTACCCATCTGTCTATCGCCTCCTTTGAATTCCATGCTGTCACAGTTACCAGCCCTTTCAAGCTTAACATCCTTATCATTTATCGCCCTCCAGGTTCCCTCGGAGGATTCATCCAATGAGCTTGATGCCTTGATAAGCTCCTTTCCTGAGGACGGCTCACCTCTCACAGTCCTGGGCAACTTTAACCTCCCCCGTCTACCTTTGACTCATTCCTCTCTGCCTCCTTCTTTCCACTCCTCTCCTCTTTTGACCTCACCCTCTCACCTTCCCCCCTACTCACAAGGCAGGCAATACGCTCGACCTCATCTTTACTAGATGCTGTTCTTCCACTAACCTCATTGCAACTCCCCTCCAAGTCTCCGACCACTACCTTGTATCCTTTTCCCTCTCGCTCTCATCCAACACTTCCCCCTGCCCCTACTCGGATGGTATCGCGCCGTCCCAGCCTTCGCTCTCTCTCCCCCGCTTCTCTCTCCTCTTCCATCCTATCATCTCTTCCCTCTGCTCATACCTTCTCCAACCTATCTCCTGATTCTGCCTCCTCAACCCTCCTCTCTTCCCTTTCTGCATCCTTTGACTCTCTATGTCCCCTATCCTCCAGGCCGGCTCAGTCCTCCTCCGCTCCGTGGCTCGATGACTCATTGCGAGCTCACAGAACAGTGCTCCGGGCAGCCGGCGGAAATGGAGGAAAACTCGCCTCCCCTGCGGACCTGGCATCCTTTCACTCCCTCCTCTCTACATTTTCCTCCTCTGTCTCTGCTGCTAAAGCCACTTTCTTCCACTCTAAATTCCAAGCATCTGCCTCTAACCCTAGGAAGCTCTTTGCCACCTTCTCCTCCCTCCTGAATCCTCCTCCCCCCTCCTCCCTCTCTGCAGATGACTTCGTCAACCATTTTGAAAAGAAGGTCGACGACATCCGATCCTCGTTTGCTAAGTCAACGACACCGCTGGTTCTGCTCACACTGCCCTACCCTGTGCTCTGACCTCTTTCTCCCTCTCTCCAGATGAAATCTCGCTTCTTGTGACGGCCGGCCACCCAACAACCTGCCCGCTTGACCCTATCCCCTCCTCTCTTCTCCAGACCATTTCCGGAGACCTTCTCCCTTACCTCACCTCGCTCATCAACTCATCCCTGACCGCTGGCTACGTCCCTTCCGTCTTCAAAGAGCGAGAGTTGCACCCCTTCTGAAAAAACCTACACTCGATCCCTCCGATGTCAACAACTACAGACCAGTATCCCTTCTTTCTTTTCTCTCCAAACTCTTGAACGTGCCGTCCTTGGCCAGCTCTCCCGCTATCTCTCTCAGAATGACCTTCTTGATCCAAATCAGTCAGGTTTCAAGACTAGTCATTCAACTGAGACTGCTCTTCTCTGTATCACGGAGGCGCTCCGCACTGCTAAAGCTAACTCTCTCTCCTCTGCTCTCATCCTTCTAGACCTATCGGCTGCCTTCGACACTGTGAACCATCAGATCCTCCTCTCCACCCTCTCCGAGTTGGGCATCTCCGGTGCGGCCCACGCTTGGATTGCGTCCTACCTGACAGGTCGCTCCTACCAGGTGGCGTGGCGAGAATCTGTCTCCTCGCCACGCGCTCTCACCACTGGTGTCCCCCAGGGCTCTGTTCTAGGCCCTCTCCTATTCTCGCTATACACCAAGTCACTTGGCTCTGTCATAACCTCACATGGTCACTCCTATCATTGCTATGCAGACGACACACAATTAATCTTCTCCTTTCCCCTTCTGATGAACAGGTGGCGATCGCATCTCTGCATGTCTGGCAGACATATCAGTGTGGATGACGGATCACCACCTCAAGCTGAACCTCAGCAAGACGGAGCTGCTCTTCCTCCCGGGGAAGGACTGCCCGTTCCATGATCTCGCCATCACGGTTGACAACTCCATTGTTTCCTCCTCCCAGAGCGCTAAGAACCTTGGCGTGATCCTGGACAACACCCTGTCGTTCTCAACTAACATCAAGGCGGTGGCCCGTTCCTGTAGGTTCATGCTCTACAACATCCGCAGAGTACGCCCCTGCCTCACACAGGAAGCGGCGCAGGTCCTAATCCAGGCACTTGTCATCTCCCGTCTGGATTACTGCAACTCGCTGTTGGCTGGGCTCCCTGCCTGTGCCATTAAACCCCTACAACTCATCCAGAACGCCGCAGCCCGTCTGGTGTTCAACCTTCCCAAGTTCTCTCACGTCACCCCGCTCCTCCGCTCTCTCCACTGGCTTCCAGTTGAAGCTCGCATCCGCTACAAGACCATGGTGCTTGCCTACGGAGCTGTGAGGGGAACGGCACCGCAGTACCTCCAGGCTCTGATCAGGCCCTACACCCAAACAAGGGCACTGCGTTCATCCACCTCTGGCCTGCTCGCCTCCCTACCACTGAGGAAGTACAGTTCCCGCTCAGCCCAGTCAAAACTGTTCGCTGCTCTGGCCCCCCAATGGTGGAACAAACTCCCTCACGACACCAGGACAGCGGAGTCAATCACCACCTTCCGGAGACACCTGAAACCCCACCTCTTCAAGGAATACCTAGGATAGGATAAAGCAATCCTTCTCACCCCCCCTTAAATGATTTAGATGCACTATTGTAAAGTGGCTGTTCCACTGATGTCAGAAGGTGAATTCACCAATTTGTAAGTCGCTCTGGATAAGAGCGTCTGCTAAATGACTTAAATGTAAATGTAAATGTCAAAGCGGTGCGCGCATTGTTCAAAACTGCACTGGGTGAACCCAATGAATTTCGAGGTCAATGATTTAACCACTCTGCAATCACAGCTTGCTGAGTTAGCTCACACCTAATGCAAAATAATTCAAATTCAACTGCCTAGTTGAAATACTGTTCAAGTAAAATAAGCTATTCTGTGAGCACTTAAATCGTTAGACAAGCCCATAAAGTAAGGACAATTTAAATTCAGAGGAGACAGATCCAATTATTAAAAGTCTACTTAATCATCACCCTGTAAAAACTGTACAGGGAGAACATATTGGATTTTGATTCCAATACTTAAACCACTTGGCCATCGCAGCAGTAGGAATCTAAGGAAAGTGATGAGGAGAAAGCAGAAGTGGGCTATACGCTTCGAGCAAGGTAAGAACATGGGTGGGGAGACCCCATTGAAATTCAGGTCCAAAGTCTAAAGAACTCGGCCATTGCAGCTGTTGGAATGCAAGTAAAGGGATTGGGATTTGGAAACAGACATCATCGGTGCAAAATGGTCAACTTGATGGCACGACATATTGATCTTATTGCGCCAAGTAACCTCGGTCCTTTCCAAAGCTGTGAAGGTTGGAAGTTTAACCTCTTACACTTATGGTGGCGCTATTTCATTTTTGGAAGAAAAACGTTCCCGTTTTAAACAAGATATTTTGTCACAAAAAGATGCTCGACTATGCATATAATTGCTACTGTTCGAAAGAAAACACTCTGACGTGTCCAGAAATACAAATATCTTCTCTGTGCGTGCCCAGACGTGAGCTTCAGGCAAAACCAAGATGACTTGGCATCCAGGAAATGACAAGGATTTTTGAGGCTCTGTCTTTCATGAGAAATGAGTCTGCCTTTCTGAACTGTTTCCCCAAGGTGTCTGCAGCATTGTGACGTATTTGTAGGCAGATCGTTGGAAGATTGACCATAAGAGACCACATTTACCACATGTCCGCCCGGTGTCCTGCGCCGAAATATGGTAAAAGTCAAGTATTTTTCCATGGGAGAAAAGAGAGTGAGCAGGGTTCCACGAACTGCATGTCAATGAAGAGATAGAAAAAACACCTTGAGGATTTCAACAACGCCTTAACCATGTTTCGGCCATCACATCGTACTTTAAATAAAAGGCCTTTAACGTTGTAGGTCATCTCATTCGGTCAATTTATCTTCTGTAGAAGACGGAAGATTGTCTCCTGAAGAGCCTATTTGAACTGTTTTTCAAGGAAAACATTCTGAGCATTTGAATCAAAGGACAAGTCTATGCATTGAAAACTTCATCAATATCAAGTCACCAATGCTATTTTATTTATAAAGACTGGCTTTGTCAATGCGCTGCAGCAGTTTTAAAAAATGTATGCTAGCTTTGATACAACAACTGGAGTCAATTTCTATGGTTCAAAACCATTTTGAAAATCTGAGATGACAGTGTTGAATTAAGAAAAGTGATGAGAGCAAACGCATTATTTTAAGTGGGCTATTCGATTTTCAGAAATGTTAAAAAATGTGTGCTAATGAGCCATTGAAATTCAGGTCCAACAGATCTAAAGGATGGGGATTGCAGCTGTTGGAATGCAAGTAAAACTATGTGCAGAGAAAGTACAAGTGGACTATTCACTGAGAATAAGATTTAAAGAGCAGGGAGAAAATTGGGTTTCAAGTTCGAGGACTTAATCACTTGGCTCTCAGATTTTCCATCGCAAATCTAACACAAACAACAGTATCTGTACTAAAGAGCCTATTTGAACTGTTTGTATAGGCAGATATATTCTGAGCACTTGAATCAAAGGACAAGTCCATGCATTAAGCACATTATCCATATCAAGTCACCAAGGATATGTAAAAAAAATACTGTTTTGTCATAGCACTGCGAGCAGGGTTCAACCCTGCGCAAGGAGACAACATTGGCTTTCAAGTCAACGCCTTAACCACTCTGCCATCACAGCTCGCCTTATTACTAAAAAGGCCTTAACCAGTCTCAACATTCTGTCAATTTATCTTCTGTAAAGAGGATTGTTACTGAAGAACCTATTTGAACTGTTTTTCAAGGAATATATATTCTGAGCACTTGAATCAAAGGACAAGTCTATGCATTAAGACATTCATCAATATCAAGTCACCAATGCTATTTAACAAATAAAGACTGGTTTGTCAATGCGCTGAGAGCAGTTTCGAAAACTGCGGGGAGACAACACTGGAGTACGAATCCAACGCTTAAACCACTTGGCCATCGCAGCTTCTCATGTTACCTATGATGAATCTAAGCAAAGTGATGAGGAGAAAGCAGAAGTGGGCTATACGCTCGAGCAAGGTAAGAACATGGGTGGGGAGACCCCATTGAAATTCAGGTCCAACGTCTAAAGAACTCGGCCATTGCAGCTGTTGGAATGCAAGTAAAGGGATTGGGATTTGGAAACAGACATCATCGGTGCAAAATGGTCAACTTGATGGCACGACATATTGATCTTATTGCGCCAAGTAACCTCGGTCCTTTCCAAAGCTGTGAAGGTTGGAAGTTTAATGTGCAAGTCAAAAAACTATGTGCAGAGAAAGTACAAGTGGACTATTCACTGAGAATAAGATTTTAAAAGAGCAGGGAGACGAAATTGGGTTTCAAGTTCGAGGACTTAATCACTTGGCTCTCAGATTTTCCATCGCAAATCTAACACAAACAACAGTATCTGTACTAAAGAGCCTATTTGAACTGTTTGTAAAGGCAGATATATTCTGAGCACTTGAATCAAAGGACAAGTCCATGCATTAAGCACATTATCCATATCAAGTCACCAAGGATATGTAAAAAAAAAATATGTTTTGTTGTCGCGCTGTGAGCAGGGTTCGAACCTGCGCGGGGAGACCCCATTGATTTCAAATCCAACGCCTTAACCACTCGGCCATCACAGCTTGCTACATTAACTAAAAGGCCTTAACCAGTCGGTCATCTCATTCTGTCAATTTATCTTCTGTAAAGACGAGATTGTCTACTGAAGAGCCTATTTGAACTGTTTTTCAAGGAATATATATTCTGAGCACTTGAATCAAAGGACAAGTCTATGCATTAAGCACTTCATCAATATCAAGTCACCAATGCTATTTAACAAATAAAGACTGGTTTGTCAATGCGCTGCGAGCAGTTTTAAAAACTGTACGGGAGACAACACTGGAGTACTTTTGCAAAGCTTAAACCACTTGGCCATCGCAGCAGTATGAATCTAAGCAAAGTGATGAGGAGAAAGAACAAGTGGGCTATTCGCTTCGAGCAATGTTAAAAAATGTGTGGGGAGACCCCATTGAAATTCAGGTCCAACGTCTAAAGAATCGGCCATTGCAGCTGTTGGAATGCAAGTAAAGGGATTGGGATTTGGAAACAGACATCATTGGTGTAAAATGGTAAAATTGATGGCCCAACATATTGATCTTATTGCGCCAAATCACGTATTAACCACTCGGCCAACACAACTTTCTCAATTAGCTCACACAAAGACAAAAGTATTCTGAGCACTTGAATCACTGGACAAGTCCATGTCTTACAGAGACTATCCATATCAAGTCACCAAGGATATGTTCCAAATACTGGTTTGTCATAGCACTGCGAGCAGATTTCAACCCTGCGCAAGAAGACAACATTGGCTTTCAAGTCAAAAGCTTGAACCACTCTGCTATCAAAGCTTACTCTGTTGTCTTGCAGTCCTTAACAGCTCAACAATCTCACAACCAGCAGGATCTGTTCTGAAGAACCTATTTGAACTCTTTGTCGTGGAAGATATATTCTGAGCACTTGAATCAAAGGACAAGTCCACGTATTAATGACATTATCCATATCAACTCCACAATGACATGGTGCAACTAATGACTGTTTTTTCAAAGCGCTGTGAGCAGGGTTCGAACCTGCGCGGGGAGACCCCATTGGATTTCGAATCCAACGCCTTAACCTCTCGGCCATCACAGCTTCTCATGTTACCTATGATGCCTTAACCAGCCCGCTATCTAAGGAAAGTGATGAGGAGAAAGCAGAAGTGGGCTATACGCTTCGAGCAAGGTAAGAACATGGGTGGGGAGACCCCATTGAAATTCAGGTCCAACGTCTAAAGAACTCGGCCATTGCAGCTGTTGGAATGCAAGTAAAGGGATTGGGATTTGGAAACAGACATCATCGGTGCAAAATGGTCAACTTGATGGCACGACATATTGATCTTATTGCGCCAAGTAACCTCGGTCCTTTCCAAAGCTGTGAAGGTTGGAAGTTTAATGTGCAAGTCAAAAAACTATGTGCAGAGAAAGTACAAGTGGACTATTCACTGAGAATAAGATTTTAAAAGAGCAGGGAGACGAAATTGGGTTTCAAGTTCGAGGACTTAATCACTTGGCTCTCAGATTTTCCATCGCAAATCTAACACAAACAACAGTATCTGTACTAAAGAGCCTATTTGAACTGTTTGTAAACAGATATATTCTGAGCACTTGAATCAAAGGACAAGTCCATGCATTAAGCACATTATCCATATCAAGTCACCAAGGATATGTAAAAAAAAAATATGTTTTGTTGTCTGTGAGCACTTGAACAAATTTCAAATCCAACGCCTTAACCACTCGGCCATCACAGCTTGCTACATTAACTAAAAGGCCTTAACCAGTCGGTCATCTCATTCTGTCAATTTATCTTCTGTAAAGACGAGATTGTCTACTGAAGAGCCTATTTGAACTGTTTTTCAAGGAATATATATTCTGAGCACTTGAATCAAAGGACAAGTCTATGCATTAAGCACTTCATCAATATCAAGTCACCAATGCTATTTAACAAATAAAGACTGGTTTGTCAATGCGCTGCGAGCAGTTTTAAAAACTGTACGGGAGACAACACTGGAGTACTTTTGCAAAGCTTAAACCACTTGGCCATCGCAGCAGTATGAATCTAAGCAAAGTGATGAGGAGAAAGAACAAGTGGGCTATTCGCTTCGAGCAATGTTAAAAAATGTGTGGGGAGACCCCATTGAAATTCAGGTCCAACGTCTAAAGAATCGGCCATTGCAGCTGTTGGAATGCAAGTAAAGGGATTGGGATTTGGAAACAGACATCATTGGTGTAAAATGGTAAAATTGATGGCCCAACATATTGATCTTATTGCGCCAAATCACGTATTAACCACTCGGCCAACACAACTTTCTCAATTAGCTCACACAAAGACAAAAGTATTCTGAGCACTTGAATCACTGGACAAGTCCATGTCTTACAGAGACTATCCATATCAAGTCACCAAGGATATGTTCCAAATACTGGTTTGTCATAGCACTGCGAGCAGATTTCAACCCTGCGCAAGAAGACAACATTGGCTTTCAAGTCAAAAACTTGAACCACTCTGCTATCAAAGCTAAGTCTGTTGTCTTGCAGTCCTTAACAGCTCAACAATCTCACAACCAGCAGGATCTGTTCTGAAGAACCTATTTGAACTCTTTGTTGTGGAAGATATATTCTGAGCACTTGATTCAAAGGACAAGTCCACGTATTAATGACATTATCCATATCAACTCCACAATGACATGGTGCAACTAATGACTGTTTTTTCAAAGCACTGTGAGCAGGGTTCAAACCTGCGCGGGGAGACCCCATTGGATTTCGAATCCAACGCCTTAACCTCTCGGCCATCACAGCTTCTCATGTTACCTATGATGCCTTAACCAGCCCGCTATCTAAGGAAAGTGATGAGGAGAAAGCAGAAGTGGGCTATACGCTTCGAGCAAGGTAAGAACATGGGTGGGGAGACCCCATTGAAATTCAGGTCCAACGTCTAAAGAACTCGGCCATTGCAGCTGTTGGAATGCAAGTAAAGGGATTGGGATTTGGAAACAGACATCATCGGTGCAAAATGGTCAACTTGATGGCACGACATATTGATCTTATTGCGCCAAGTAACCTCGGTCCTTTCCAAAGCTGTGAAGGTTGGAAGTTTAATGTGCAAGTCAAAAAACTATGTGCAGAGAAAGTACAAGTGGACTATTCACTGAGAATAAGATTTTAAAAAGAGCAGGGAGACGAAATTGGGTTTCAAGTTCGAGGACTTAATCACTTGGCTCTCAGATTTTCCATCGCAAATCTAACACAAACAACAGTATCTGTACTAAAGAGCCTATTTGAACTGTTTTTCAAGGAATATATATTCTGAGCACTTGAATCAAAGGACAAGTCTATGCATTAAGCACATTATCCTTCAAGTCACCAATATCAATGTTTTGTTCACCAATGCATTATTTAACGCCAACCACTCGGCCATCAAGACTGGTCATCTCATTCTGTCAATTTATCTTGCGAGCAGTTTTAAAACTGTACGGAGGAGACAAGTCTATGCTGGATGCTATTTAACAAATAAAGACTGGTTTGTCAATGCAAGCAGTTTTAAAACTTGGGAGACAACCACTTTGGTAAAGTTTAAACCATCGCAGCAGTATGAATCTAAGCAAAGTGATGAGGAGAAAGAACAAGGGCTATTCGCTTCGAGCAATGTTAAAATGTGTGGGGAGACCCCATTGAAATTCAGGTCCACTGCCTAAAGAATCGGCCATTGCAGCTGTTGGAATGCAAGTAAAGGGATTGGGATTTGGAAACAGACATCATTGGTGTAAAATGGTAAAATTGATGGCCCAACATATTGATCTTATTATGCATTTCAAATCACGTATTAACCACTCGGCCAACACAACTTTCTCAATTAGCTCACACAAAGACAAAAGTATTCTGAGCACTTGAATCACTGGACAAGTCCATGTCTTACAGAGACTATCCATATCAAGTCACCAAGGATATGTTCCAAATACTGGTTTGTCATAGCACTGCGAGCAGATTTCAACCCTGCGCAGGAAGACAACATTGGCTTTCAAGTCAAAAGCTTGAACCACTCTGCTATCAAAGCTTACTCTGTTGTCTTGCAGTCCTTAACAGCTCAACAATCTCACAACCAGCAGGATCTGTTCTGAAGAACCTATTTGAACTCTTTGTCGTGGAAGATATATTCTGAGCACTTGAATCAAAGGACAAGTATAAATGACATTATCCATATCAACTCCACAATGACATGGTGCAACTAATGACTGTTTTTTCAAAGCGCTGTGAGCAGGGTTCGAACCTGCGCGGGGAGACCCCATTGGATTTCGAATCCAACGCCTTAACCTCTCGGCCATCACAGCTTCTCATGTTACCTATGA
>NW_027015448.1:0-2500 GCF_036934945.1 Oncorhynchus masou masou
GTCCCAGTGATGTACTGGTCCTGGCTCGCACCTCCCTCTGGAGGCCACTGTCCCAGTGATGTACTGGGACGTCTTCACCACCCGCTGGAGGGCCACGGTCCCAGTGATGTACTGGTCCGTCTACACCTCCCTCTGGAGGGCCACGGTCCCAGTGATGTACTGGTCCGTCTTCACCACCCTCTGGAGGGCCACTGTCCCAGTGATGTACTGGGACGTCTTCACCACCCGCTGGAGGGCCACGGTCCCAGTGATGTACTGGTCCGTCTACACCTCCCTCTGGAGGGCCACGGTCCCAGTGATGTACTGGTCCGTCTTCACCACCCTCTGGAGGGCCACTGTCCCAGTGATGTACTGGTCCGTCTTCACCACCCTCTGGAGGGCCACGGTCCCAGTGATGTACTGGTCCGTCTTCACCACCCTCTGGAGGGCCACGGTCCCAGTGATGTACTGGTCCGTCTTCACCACCCGCTGGAGGGCCACGGTCCCAGTGATGTACTGGTCCGTCTTCACCACCTGCTGGAGGGCCACGGTCCCAGTGATGTACTGGTCCGTCTTCACCACCTGCTGGAGGGCCACTGTCCCAGTGATGTACTGGTCCGTCTTCACCACCTGCTGGAGGACCACGGTCCCAGTGATGTACTGGTCCGTCTTCACCACCTGCTGGAGGGCCACGGTCCCAGTGATGTACTGGTCCGTCTTCACCACCTGCTGGAGGGCCATGGTCCCAGTGATGTACTGGTCCGTCTTCACCACCTGCTGGAGGGCCACGGTCCCAGTGATGTACTGGTCCGTCTTCACCACCTGCTGGAGGGCCACGGTCCCAGTGATGTACTGGTCCGTCTTCACCACCTGCTGGAGGGCCATGGTCCCAGTGATGTACTGGTCCGTCTTCACCACCTGCTGGAGGGCCACGGTCCCAGTGATGTACTGGTCCGTCTTCACCACCTGCTGGAGGGCCACGGTCCCAGTGATGTACTGGTCCGTCTTCATCACCCGCTGGAGGGCCACTGTCCCAGTGATGTACTGGGCCGTCTTCACCACCCGCTGGAGGGCCAATGTCCCAGTGATGTACTGAGCCGTCTTCACCACCTGCTGGAGGACCACGGTCCCAGTGATGTACTGGTCCGTCTTCACCACCTGCTGGAGGGCCACGGTCCCAGTGATGTACTGGGCCGTCTTCACCACCTGCTGGAGGGCCTTGCGGTTGTGGACAGAGCAATTCCCATACCAGGCCATGATGCAAACGGTCAGGACGCTCTCTATGGTGCAGCGTTAGTGTTTAGAGAGGACCGGGGTGGTACGTTGAATTTCTTCAGCCGCCTTAGGAAGTAAAGATGCTGTTGCGCCTCTTGACAAGAGTGGCGGTGTTGTTGGTCCATGTCAAGTCCTTTGTGATGTGGATGGCAAGGAATTAAAACTGCTGACTCTCTCTAATGCAGTCCAGTTGATGTGGATCGGGGGGTATTTGGTTAGCAGGCCTACAACCTTGATGTTGTCAGAAAGTTCTCCTGCTAACTATGACATGACAGAAAGATATTATCATGGTGAAGATATGACCTGTTGGAATTGGAATAACTGGAAGCATAACGCTGTTATTTGTCATTAAAAGCCCTCTAAGTTAAAACGAACAGTCGGGCCTGTTTGCCAAAAGAGCAAATTGCAGTGAATTGCTGAGAATTATGCAAATTGTTATATAAAAGCTAAGTGCAAACTCCCTTGGCATTATATCAAGCCGTTTTCAAAATAAAATGTATGAATGTGGCATTTCCTGAGATAAAGCTCGTCAACTGCAGTGGTCATGCTTTACATTTACTGTACATAATATAAGAGCAACGGGTAGTCTAGCGGTTAAGAGCATTGGGCCAGTAATCATAAGGTTGCTGGTTTGAATTCCCGAGCCGCTTTCACTAGGTGAAAGAAATCTACTGATGTGCCCTAGAGCAAGTCACTTGCTAAATTTAGTCAAATCATTATTGATGATCTACAAGGCCACTGTTCAAATGATCAGATCCATCAAAAAAGCCTTGTTTTGCATCATAACTAATACTGGGGTTAAGACAAATGACATATCATTAGCCATACATACTGTATATGAAATCAAATCAAATGTTTTTTTTTACCATCAGAATAACTTTAGGCTGGGATTTTAGTGGACAGAGAGAGCTTAACTAGTTGACAGTTTGTTCCGTAGGCCTATATACAGCTGAAGTCGGAAGTTTACATACACTTATGTTGGAGTCATTAAAACTTGTTTTTCAACCACGCCACATATTTCTTGTTAGCAAACTATAGTTTTGTCAAGTCGGTTAGGACATCTACTTTGTACATGACACAAGTCATTTTTCCAACAATCATTTACAGACAATTTATTTCACTCATAATTCACTGTATCACGATTCCAGTGGGTCAGAAGTTTACATACACTAAGTTGACTGTGCCTTTAAACAGCTTGAGAAAATTGTCATGGCTTTAAAAGCTTCTGATAGGCAAATTGACATAA
>NW_027015448.1:7500-11510 GCF_036934945.1 Oncorhynchus masou masou
GTTTAGGGGCTTCAAAATGGAGGCAGAGTACGGGAAGAAATCCTCTCAGCTCTAATTGAAAGGGAAGAGTTAGTAGAGGAGGGCAAATTAAGCCGAAAGGAGAATTGTCCCTAAAACGTACTGTTCGAGAGAGCTGCGTGTGCAGCACAGCTTACTGCTTCTGTCATTAACACCGTGGGATTCCTGTCAACTTGTGTATCTGCATGCCAACTGGGTTGTGAATGAAGTGATATCAGAGTGTGTGTGTGTGTGTGATTGTGTGTGTGTGTGTGTGTGTGTGTGTGTGTGTGTTTGAGTGTGAGTGTGAGTGTGAGTGTGAGTGTGAGAGTGTGTGTGCGTATTTACGACTGTGTGTGTGTGTTTGTTTGTTTAACTGCTTTGTCATGTGTTTGCGTGTGTGGGTTCATGCCTGTGTTTGCACGTGTATTTGTGCTCGCTTATACATGATAAGAGAGACAGTGTTTAGTTGTGTTGTCTATTTTTCCAGTAGATACACGATTAAGCTTGGCTATGGTAGTCTTTTTCTAATACCCCTTAGTGCTGACTCAGATGCACAATGACTTCTTTATCGAAAACAAGATGATGACAACAACAGAGATGTAGCGGTGCAGGTCTGAGAAAAGAGGGTTTTCTCCCCCATTTGCTATACAGCTGCAAATAACCTTTCCCTAGTCAGCCAGAGAACATCGTCACACACAGGCCAGTGCAAACACAACAATATGAGTAACACTATCTATAACAGGATTACACTGAGTCGAATCTGTTTGAGAGAGGAGGTTAAAAACCTAATCTTTCTGCTTGTGCTCTTCCTTCAGTCGTTGTGTAAGGCATTAACTTCCATTCTCTCCATTCTAATCCGCATTGACTGGGAGGCAGTGTAGAATTCTGGCCTCAATACATTGGCTTCACTTTGCCATAAATACCACATCAGTCAAATCACTTCTGTTTATTTCATCGATATGTTGTTGTCCTCCGCAGAAAGAAAACAACACGTCGGAGGCACAGAAACAGGCCTTGACTTAACAACACTTTGACAACATAAACACTGACACACTCCAGACATTACGAGCAACCTATAATGCCTAATGATGGAAGTCAGGGCTTTGGGGGAGTGTTCATTAAGGCATGTAAACACACACACACACACGCACACACTCGCACACACACACTTACATATACACACTCAATCTGCTATTTGGAGGTGGAACAATATCTGTCTCAGTAGCCTGACGAAGATAAATATTTGAAGGATAGTTCTAAATGGGATCTCTTGGAAGTGGCAGTGTACCACTCCCTCACTTTATTACCTCATCCTTTATTTAGCAGCCTTAGTTGCCTCATTCTCTCCCTCTCCTCTCCTCTCCTCTCCTCTCCTCTCCTCTCCTCTCCTCTCCCTCTCCTCTCCCTCTCCTCTCCTCTCCTCTCCTCTCCTCTCCCTCTCCTCTCCTCTCCTCTCCCTCTCCTCTCCTCTCCTCTCCCTCTCTCCCAACAATGTCAAATCTTATTATATAGGAATCCCCACCCCCTTCTCCCCAGCCTTCTGCCCCCTTACAGTATGTGTCTCTTAGTTGAGGTGGAATCAGTGGATAGATATTGGTGGTAATGTAAGCTAGGAGTGGACTCAGTTGTCATTGTACTCCGATGTGCTGCGTGTCTGACCATCCTAACAGCACATGTAGAAAATGCATCATTTTTTTCTGTGCTTGTTATTTTTTTTAGATATGGTAGTTTAGAAAAACATTGTGGTGAGATAAAGAGACAAGGATGCAGTGATGTAGCTAGCTAGTAAAGATCTCATTAATGAATTAACCACTGATCAAGGTAGCTTCTTTCCCAGTCAATGCGCAAATGTGACAAGCACAGGGCAAAGAGAAAGTTCACATTTAATTGGATATGATAGGGACCACTTAGGTCTGTGTTTTCATTGCAGTAGAACAGAGTCAACATTATTTCTACAGTAAAATCTGGAGGACTGAACAACAGCAGAGAGAACGAGAGAACAATAGAAAGAGAGAGAGACAGATGCACAGATCGAGACCATCCTGTTGGGCTGTATCACAGCCTGGTACTGGTACTGCTCCGCCCACAACCATAAAGCTCTCCAGAGTACGCTTTTAGCCAGTTTCACCAGTGTTTCGGAACTCAGCGTGTCATTGCCTCCACGATTTCAAAGCATGGTTCCCTATTTACCCATATTTTTTGCCTTTCTCTCTCTCTATCTCTCTCTCTGTCTCTCTCTCTCTCTCTTTCTCTCTCTCTCTCTCTCTCTCTCTCTCTCTCTCTGTCTCTCTCTCTCTCTCTCTCTCTGTCTCTCTCTCTCTGCTCTCTCTCTCTCTCTCTCTCTCTCTCTCTCTCTCTTTCTCTGTCTGGCCCAGGTGCCAGACACTCACCTTCAGAAAAATGAGATTCCCCCTCCATTTGTTCCCCCTTCTTTTCTGTGGGAATTGATTGGGCACTATCAGTGCTCCTCACATGTTGGGAAATTACATGTAGCCGCAGAAGGAATCCATGGCAATGATAGGGTCATTTCCATGGCGATCAAAGACCCCGCCGGAAAAGTGCCAGGGCTTGCCGAACTGTGATAATAGCTATTTCACTTTAATTGAAAAGGCTTTTGGAATAATGGTTTCCGAAAAGGAAATAAGGAGGGGGATAATGAACTGATGAAGTAGAGGTTTCCTCTTGCTCTGCAGGCTGAAACAGTTTAATGATGAAGTAGAGGTTTCCTCTTGCTCTGCAGGCTGAAACAGGTTAATGATGAAGTAGAGGTTTCCTCTTGCTCTGCAGACTGAAACAGGTTAATGATGAAGTAGAGGTTTCCTCTTGCTCTGCAGGCTGAAACAGGTTAATGATGAAGTAGAGGTTTCCTCTTGCTCTGCAGGCTGAAACAGGTTAATGATGAAGTAGAGGATTCCTCTTGCTCTGCAGACTGAAACAGGTTAATGATGAAGTAGAGGTTTCCTCTTGCTCTGCAGGCTGAAACAGGTTAATGATGAAGTAGAGGTTTCCTCTTGCTCTGCAGGCTGAAACAGGTTAATGATGAAGTAGAGGTTTCCTCTTGCTCTGCAGGCTGAAACAGGTTAATGATGAAGTAGAGGTTTCCTCTTGCTCTGCAGGCTGAAACAGGTTAATGATGAAGTAGAGGTTTCCTCTTGCTCTGCAGGCTGAAACAGGTTAATGATGAAGTAGAGGATTCCTCTTGCTCTGCAGACTGAAACAGGTTAATGATGAAGTAGAGGTTTCCTCTTGCTCTGCAGACTGAAACAGGTTAATGATGAAGTAGAGGATTCCTCCTGCTCTGCAGACTGAAACAGGTTAATGATGAAGTAGAGGTTTCCTCTTGCTCTGCAGGCTGAAACAGGTTAATGATGAAGTAGAGGTTTCCTCTTGCTCTGCAGGCTGAAACAGGTTAATGATGAAGTAGAGGTTTCCTCTTGCTCTGCAGGCTGAAACAGGTTAATGATGAAGTAGAGGTTTCCTCTTGCTCTGCAGGCTGAAACAGGTTAATGATGAAGTAGAGGTTTCCTCTTGCTCTGCAGGCTGAAACAGGTTAATGATGAAGTAGAGGTTTCCTCTTGCTCTGCAGGCTGAAACAGGTTAATGATGAAGTAGAGGTTTCCTCTTGCACAGCAGGCTGAAACAGGTTAATGATGAAGTAGAGGTTTCCTCTTGCTCTGCAGGCTGAAACAGGTTAATGATGAAGTAGAGGTTTCCTCTTGCTCTGCAGACTGAAACAGGTTAATGATGAAGTAGAGGTTTCCTCTTGCTCTGCAGGCTGAAACAGGTTAATGATGAAGTAGAGGTTTCCTCTTGCTCTGCAGGCTGAAACAGGTTAATGATGAAGTAGAGGTTTCCTCTTGCTCTGCAGGCTGAAACAGGTTAATGATGAAGTAGAGGTTTCCTCTTGCTCTGCAGGCTGAAACAGGTTAATGATGAAGTAGAGGTTTCCTCTGCTCTGCAGGCTGAAACAGGTTAATGATGAAGTAGAGGTTTCCTCTTGCTCTGCAGAC
>NW_027015449.1:0-11508 GCF_036934945.1 Oncorhynchus masou masou
GTATTTGTTTTACAACTCAAGGATTCTCTTTGGTTTTGAAGCCAATCTGTACTCCCAAAACACACTATCTTCTTAGAAAAAAGAAATGAAGACACAGATTCAGCAGCCTAGCCATCAGCATCAATCTCTAATAAAGCCCAGCTTCTTTCAAGAGCCACAGCTTCACTTCAGAGTCCAGTGCGTCTTTGAACCTGTTCACAAGCATGCTTATCTGCCCTCACACCTTAGCTGCACAGCAACATGTTCCTCACGGCAACAGCATTTGCCAGAACAGTCTCTGGGAAGATAACAGGCAGCACATTTTGGGCTTGACTTATCTCTCCCAGGCAACAAGGAAACTCTATCTCTTTTCGCTTATTTTCCTTTCCATGATAAACAGTGACTGGACACTTTTGTGCTCTGAACGTCCCTCAAAACTGCTGTCTTGTGCCAGCTGTGGAGTGATTTGAGTCTAATGCAGCTGAGCGATAAGAGGGACAGACAAATGGGAACGTTTCTAATTAGCTACTACTATTACTACATTTGAGTTAGCAGCACACATCAGGTCAAAATTAAGCTGGCTTGGTGGATCATGTGATGGGTGATGTTTTTAAAGGTTTTATTGAAGTGAACTGGAAATAACGTTATTTTAGTCTGGCAGATGAGAACTGGCACCCAAAACTGTCCACAGATGGCCTGCTGCAAATACACCGCTCAGGGGGTGGGCTGCTGGTGTCTTGCCACACATCATAAATCTTTCTAAGACCATGCTGTCAATGCTAACTGTACAATATATTTTCAGTATTAAAGTGTTGGCCAGGCCAGGCAACAATTTTTAAGTCTCTTGCGTCCTGCAGAGCTGTGTAGTGGAAGTGAAGGTTACCAGGGACAGAAGCCCTACTCAACTCAAAGATTACCCCATGACTAGATTATAGTGATTTTATCCATTCAACTTCCATAGCATGGCAATAACGCAACATCAAGAACCACTGGCTGAGAAGTTCATGGCTCCATAAGTAGACTAAAGCATACCTCCTCTTTCTGTTGACACTGTTTAGGGTTACTCACGTGTTTGAGTTGCATATAGTGGCAAATGTTGTTGTTTCTCTTCCTTCTTTCTATCATAAAGATTCTAATCAAAAGTACTGATAGGTTAAATATGATTGTTTTTTAATGTAATGATGTGTGTTACTGCTGGCCACAAACGCAGGATATTACATTCAGTAAAATGAAAAACATGAAAATTAGGATTTTTTAATACAAATCTGTATGAAATAATCATTATTCAGGTGTGACATAGCCTTGTTTGATCATGTTTTAATGTATTGATGAAATGACAGAAGGAAATTAAAACAGTTATCCACCTGATCTCCATCTCACTACGTCTATTGAATACTATGACATGAAGAACCCTAACCCTAACCCCTCTATTGAAAACTATGACATGAAGAACCCTAGCCCTAACCCTAACCTTAACCCTAACCCAAACAGTTATCCACCTGATCTCCATCTCACTTCCTCTATTGAATACTATGACATGAAGAACCCTAGCCCTAACCCTAACCCTAACCCTAACCCTAGCCCTAGCCCTAACCTAACCCTAATCTAGCTCTAGCCTAGTCCTAACCCTAACCCTGACCCTGACCCTAACCCCTAACCCTAACCCTAACCCTAAACCTACCCTAACCTTAGCCTAACCCGTAGCCCTACCCTAACCCTAGCCTAACCCTAGCCCTACCTAACCCTAACCCTACTAGCTTCATGTACACACCCTAGATCAACCTAAACCCTACTAGCTTCATGTTCACACACTAGATCAACCCTAACCTTAACACTAGCTTCACATACACCCTAGATCAACCTAGCCCTAACACTAGCTTCACATCTACACCCAAGATCAACCCTGCCCTAAGACTAGCTTCACATCTACAACCAAGCTCAACCCTTAACCTAGCTTCATGTCCACCCCAGCTCAACCCTAACCCTAGGCCTAACCGTAGCTTCATGTCCACACCCCAGCTCAACCCTAACCCTAGGCCTAACCGTAGCTTCATGTCCACACCCCAGCTCAACCCTAACCCTAGCTTCATGTCCACACCCCAGCTCAACCCTAACCCTAGGCCTAACCAGCTTCATGTCCACACCCCAGCTCAACCTAACCCTAGGCCTAACCGTAACTTCATGTCCACACCCCAGCTCAACCCTAACCCTAGGCCTAACCGTAACTTCATGTCCACACCCCAGCTCAACCCTAAGGCCTAACCGTAACTTCATGTCCACACCCCAGCTCAACCCTAACCCTAGGCCTAACCGTAGCCTCATGTCCAAACCCCAGCTCAACCTAACCCTAGGCCTAACCATAACTTCATGTCCAAACCCCAGCTCAACCCTAACCCTAGGCCTAACCGTAGCTTCATGTCCACAACCCAGCTCAACCCTAACCCTAGGCCTAACCGTAACTTCATGTCCACACCCCAGCTCAACCCTAACCTTAGCCATAACCCAAACCCTAGATTCATTTCCACACAGGTTCAACCCCAACCATAACCATAACCCTAGCTTCATGGAGTATCACATTCATTCATTCATTAGTATATTAGTTTCATTTCTACATCCCGGCCTTACCCTACAGTGTAACAATGAGTAAATGCAATATAGTAATTACAATAATACCATTTACAGGCATAAACAGTTTCCAAAGACAGGTTCTCAAATGTTATGTTTACTGTATTATTTAATAAATTCTATTTTCCTTATGAATTTCATGTAAAGCTCAAGATTACCATCTTGTGGTGAATGCCACATATTCAAGAGGACCATCCTGTGGTGAATGCCATATATTCAAGATGAACATCCTGTGGTAAATGCCATATATTCAAGAGGACCATCCTGTGGTGAATGCCATATATTCAAGATGAACATCCTGTGGTAAATGCCACTTACAAAAGATGACCATCCTGTGGTGAATGCCATATATTCAAGATGAACATCCTGTGGTAAATGCCACTTACTCAAGATGACCATCCTGTGGTGAATGCCATATATTCAAGAGGACCATCCTGTGGTGAATGCCATATATTCAAGATGAACATCCTGTGGTAAATGCCATATATTCAAG
Organism: Oncorhynchus masou masou; assembly: GCF_036934945.1. NCBI lineage: Eukaryota > Metazoa > Chordata > Actinopteri > Salmoniformes > Salmonidae > Oncorhynchus > Oncorhynchus masou. The sequence goes on from NW_027015449.1 coordinate 3,098, forward strand.
ATGACCATCCTGTGGTAAATGCCATATATTCAAGATGAACATCCTGTGGTGAATGCCATATATTCAAGATGACCATCCTGTGGTGAATGCCATATATTCAAGATGACCATCCTGTGGTAAATGCCACTTACTCAAGATGACCATCCTGTGGTAAATGCCACTTACTCAAGATGAACATCCTGTGGTGAATGCCATATATTCAAGATGACCATCCTGTGGTGAATGCCATATATTCAAGATGAACATCCTGTGGTAAATGCCACTTACTCAAGATGACCATCCTGTGGTGAATGCCATATATTCAAGAGGACCATCCTGTGGTGAATGCCATATATTCAAGAGGACCATCCTGTGGTGAATGCCATATATTCAAGAGGACCATCCTGTGGTGAATGCCATATATTCAAGAGGACCATCCTGTGGTGAATGCCATATATTCAAGATGACCATCCTGTGGTGAATGCCATATATTCAAGATGACCATCCTGTGGTGAATGCCATATATTCAAGATGACCATCCTGTGGTAAATGCCACTTACTCAAGATGACCATCCTGTGGTGAATGCCATATATTCAAGATGAACATCCTGTGGTAAATGCCACTTACTCAAGATGACCATCCTGTGGTGAATGCCATATATTCAAGAGGACCATCCTGTGGTGAATGCCATATATTCAAGATGAACATCCTGTGGTAAATGCCATATATTCAAGATGACCATCCTGTGGTGAATGCCATATATTCAAGAGGACCATCCTGTGGTGAATGCCATATTCAAGATGAACATCCTGTGGTAAATGCCATATATTCAAGATGACCATCCTGTGGTGAATGCCATATATTCAAGAGGACCATCCTGTGGTGAATGCCATATATTCAAGATGAACATCCTGTGGTAAATGCCACTTACTCAAGATGACCATCCTGTGGTGAATGCCATATATTCAAGATGAACATCCTGTGGTGAATGCCATATATTCAAGATGACCATCCTGTGGTGAATGCCATATATTCAAGAGGACCATCCTGTGGTGAATGCCATATATTCAAGATGAACATCCTGTGGTGAATGCCATATATTCAAGATGACCATCCTGTGGTGAATGCCATATATTCAAGATGAACATCCTGTGGTGAATGCCATATTCAAGATGACCATCCTGTGGTGAATGCCATATATTCAAGATGACCATCCTGTGGTGAATGCCATATACTCAGATGACCATCCTGTGGTGAATGCCATATACTCAAGATGAACATCCTGTGGTGAATGCCATATATTCAAGATGACCATCCTGTGGTCAATGCCATATATTCAAGATGAACATCCTGTGGTGAATGCCATATATTCAAGATGACCATCCTGTGGTAAATGCCACTTACTCAAGATGACCATCCTGTGGTGAATGCCATATATTCAAGAGGACCATCCTGTGGTGAATGCCATATATTCAAGATGAACATCCTGTGGTAAATGCCATATATTCAAGAGGACCATCCTGTGGTGAATGCCATATATATTCAAGATGAACATCCTGTGGTAAATGCCATATATTCAAGATGACCATCCTGTGGTGAATGCCAAGATGACCATCCTGTGGTAAATGCCACTTACTCAAGATGACCATCCTGTGGTGAATGCCATATATTCAAGATGAACATCCTGTGGTAAATGCCACTTACCCAAGATGACCATCCTGTGGTGAATGCCATATATTCAAGAGGACCATCCTGTGGTGAATGCCATATATTCAAGATGAACATCCTGTGGTAAATGCCATATATTCAAGATGACCATCCTGTGGTGAATGCCATATATTCAAGAGGACCATCCTGTGGTGAATGCCATATATTCAAGATGAACATCCTGTGGTAAATGCCATATATTCAAGAGGACCATCCTGTGGTGAATGCCATATATTCAAGATGAACATCCTGTGGTAAATGCCACTTACTCAAGATGACCATCCTGTGGTGAATGCCATATATTCAAGATGAACATCCTGTGGTAAATGCCACTTACTCAAGATGACCATCCTGTGGTGAATGCCATATATTCAAGAGGACCATCCTGGTGAATGCCATATATTCAAGATGAACATCCTGTGGTAAATGCCATATATTCAAGATGACCATCCTGTGGTAAATGCCATATATTCAAGATGAACATCCTGTGGTGAATGCCATATATTCAAGATGACCATCCTGTGGTGAATGCCATATATTCAAGATGACCATCCTGTAGTAAATGCCACTTACTCAAGATGACCATCCTGTGGTGAATGCCATATATTCAAGATGAACATCCTGTGGTAATGCCACTTACTCAAAGATGACCATCCTGTGGTGAATGCCATATTCAAGAGGACCATCCTGTGGTGAATGCCATATATTCAAGAGGACCATCCTGTGGTGAATGCCATATATTCAAGAGGACCATCCTGTGGTGAATGCCATATATTCAAGAGGACCATCCTGTGGTGAATGCCATATATTCAAGATGACCATCCTGTGGTGAATGCCATATATTCAAGATGACCATCCTGTGGTGAATGCCATATATTCAAGATGAACATCCTGTGGTAAATGCCACTTATAAGATGACCATCCTGTGGTGAATGCCATATATTCAAGATGAACATCCTGTGGTAAATGCCACTTACTCAAGATGACCATCCTGTGGTGAATGCCATATATTCAAGAGGACCATCCTGTGGTGAATGCCATATATTCAAGATGAACATCCTGTGGTAAATGCCATATATTCAAGATGACCATCCTGTGGTGAATGCCATATATTCAAGAGGACCATCCTGTGGTGAATGCCATATATTCAAGATGAACATCCTGTGGTAAATGCCATATATTCAAGATGACCATCCTGTGGTGAATGCCATATATTCAAGAGGACCATCCTGTGGTGAATGCCATATATTCAAGATGAACATCCTGTGGTAAATGCCACTTACTCAAGATGACCATCCTGTGGTGAATGCCATATATTCAAGATGAACATCCTGTGGTGAATGCCATATATTCAAGATGACCATCCTGTGGTGAATGCCATATATTCAAGATGAACATCCTGTGGTGAATGCCATATATTCAAGATGAACATCCTGTGGTGAATGCCATATATTCAAGATGACCATCCTGTGGTGAATGCCATATATTCAAGATGAACATCCTGTGGTGAATGCCATATATTCAAGATGACCATCCTGTGGTGAATGCCATATATTCAAGACAGACCATCCTGGGGTGAATGCCAGATATCGCAGATGACCATCCTGTGGTGAATGCCATATACTCAAGATGAACATCCTGTGGTGAATGCCATATATTCAAGATGACCATCCTGTGGTAAATGCCATATATTCAAGATGAACATCCTGTGGTGAATGCCATATATTCAAGATGACCATCCTGTGGTAAATGCCACTTACTCAAGATGACCATCCTGTGGTGAATGCCATATATTCAAGAGGACCATCCTGTGGTGAATGCCATATATTCAAGATGAACATCCTGTGGTAAATGCCATATATTCAAGAGGACCATCCTGTGGTGAATGCCATATATTCAAGATGAACATCCTGTGGTAAATGCCATATATTCAAGATGACCATCCTGTGGTGAATGCCATATATTCAAGATGACCATCCTGTGGTAAATGCCACTTACTGAAGATGACCATCCTGTGGTGAATGCCATATATTCAAGATGAACATCCTGTGGTAAATGCCATATATTCAAGATGACCATCCTGTGGTGAATGCCATATATTCAAGAGGACCATCCTGTGGTGAATGCCATATATTCAAGATGAACATCCTGTGGTAAATGCCACTTACTCAAGATGACCATCCTGTGGTGAATGCCATATATTCAAGATGAACATCCTGTGGTGAATGCCATATATTCAAGATGAACATCCTGTGGTGAATGCCATATATTCAAGATTAACATCCTGTGGTGAATGCCATATATTCAAGATGAACATCCTGTGGTGAATGCCATATATTCAAGATGAACATCCTGTGGTGAATGCCATATATTCAAGATGAACATCCTGTGGTGAATGCCATATATTCAAGATGACCATCCTGTGGTGAATGCCATATATTCAAGATGACCATCCTGTGGTGAATGCCATATACTCAAGATGAACATCCTGTGGTGAATGCCATATATTCAAGATGACCATCCTGTGGTAAATGCCATATATTCAAGATGAACATCCTGTGGTGAATGCCATATATTCAAGATGACCATCCTGTGGTAAATGCCACTTACTCAAGATGACCATCCTGTGGTGAATGCCATATATTCAAGAGGACCATCCTGTGGTGAATGCCATATATTCAAGATGAACATCCTGTGGTAAATGCCATATATTCAAGAGGACCATCCTGTGGTGAATGCCATATATTCAAGATGAACATCCTGTGGTAAATGCCATATATTCAAGATGACCATCCTGTGGTGAATGCCATATATTCAAGATGACCATCCTGTGGTAAATGCCACTTACTGAAGATGACCATCCTGTGGTGAATGCCATATATTCAAGATGAACATCCTGTGGTAAATGCCACTTACCCAAGATGACCATCCTGTGGTGAATGCCATATATTCAAGAGGACCATCCTGTGGTGAATGCCATATATTCAAGATGAACATCCTGTGGTAAATGCCATATATTCAAGATGACCATCCTGTGGTGAATGCCATATATTCAAGAGGACCATCCTGTGGTGAATGCCATATATTCAAGATGAACATCCTGTGGTAAATGCCACTTACTCAAGATGACCATCCTGTGGTGAATGCCATATATTCAAGATGAACATCCTGTGGTGAATGCCATATATTCAAGATGACCATCCTGTGGTAAATGCCATATATTCAAGATGAACATTACAGTACAACGGTTTGATTTGTTTGATCGTAGCTAGCTAGCTACATAGCCGTCTTTGTATCTAAGACAATTGTGTAGTCTGGAGCGATTTTCTAGGTTAGCTAGCCAGCTATTGTCGTTCTTTTAACGTAACGTTACGTAATCAACACTGCTAGCTAGCCAGCTAGCCCCCAAATAGCAGCACTGTAGAAACTATTACACTCGACGGAACGACTTGATTAGTGTAGTGTCAACAACGTAGCCACTGCCAGCTAGCCTACTCCAGCAGTACTGTATCATTTCAATCATTTTAGTCAATAAGATTCTTGCTACGTAAGCTTAACGTTCTGAACATTCGATAAGTGTAGTCCACTTGTCATTCCAATCTCCTTTGCATTAGCGTAGCCTCTTCTGTAGCCTGTCAACTATGTGTCTATCTATCCCTGTTCTCTCCTCTCTGCACAGACCATACAAACGCTCCACACTGCGTGGCCGCGGCCACCCTAATCTGGTGGTCCCAGCGCGCACGACCCACGTGGAGTTCCAGGTCTCCGGTAGCCTCTGGAACTGCCGATCTGCGGCCAACAAGGCAGAGTTCATCTCAGCCTATGCCTCCCTCCAGTCCCTCGACTTCTTGGCACTGACGGAAACATGGATCACCACAGACAACACTGCTACTCCTACTGCTCTCTCTTCGTCTGCCCACGTGTTCTCGCACACCCCGAGAGCTTCTGGTCAGCGGGTGGTGGCACCGGGATCCTCATCTCTCCCAAGTGGTCATTCTCTCTTTCTCCCCTTACCCATCTGTCTATCGCCTCCTTTGAATTCCATGCTGTCACAGTTACCAGCCCTTTCAAGCTTAACATCCTTATCATTTATCGCCCTCCAGGTTCCCTCGGAGAGTTCATCAATGAGCTTGATGCCTTGATAAGCTCCTTTCCTGAGGACGGCTCACCTCTCACAGTCCTGGGCGACTTTAACCTCCCCACGTCTACCTTTGACTCATTCCTCTCTGCCTCCTTCTTTCCACTCCTCTCCTCTTTTGACCTCACCCTCTCACCTTCCCCCCTACTCACAAGGCAGGCAATACGCTCGACCTCATCTTTACTAGATGCTGTTCTTCCACTAACCTCATTGCAACTCCCCTCCAAGTCTCCGACCACTACCTTGTATCCTTTTCCCTCTCGCTCTCATCCAACACTTCCCACACTGCCCCTACTCGGATGGTATCGCGCCGTCCCAACCTTCGCTCTCTCTCCCCCGCTACTCTCTCCTCTTCCATCCTATCATCTCTTCCCTCTGCTCATACCTTCTCCAACCTATCTCCTGATTCTGCCTCCTCAACCCTCCTCTCTTCCATTTCTGCATCCTTTGACTCTCCATGTCCCCTATCCTCCAGGCCGGCTCGGTCCTCCCCTCCCGCTCCGTGGCTCGACGACTCATTGCGAGCTCACAGAACAGTGCTCCGGGCAGCCGAGCGGAAATGGAGGAAAACTCGCCTCCCTGCGGACCTGGCATCCTTTCACTCCCTCCTCTCTACATTTTCCTCCTCTGTCTCTGCTGCTAAAGCCACTTTCTTCCACTCTAAATTCCAAGCATCTGCCTCTAACCCTAGGAAGCTCTTTGCCACCTTCTCCTCCCTCCTGAATCCTCCTCCCCTCCCCCCTCCTCCCTCTCTGCAGATGACTTCGTCAACCATTTTGAAAAGAAGGTCGACGACATCCGATCCTCGTTTGCTAAGTCAAACGACACCGCTGGTTCTGCTCACACTGCCCTACCCTGTGCTCTGACCTCTTTCTCCCTCTCTCTCCAGATGAAATCTCGCTTCTTGTGACGGCCGGCCGCCCAACAACCTGCCCGCTTGACCCTATCCCCTCCTCTCTTCTCCAGACCATTTCCGGAGACCTTCTCCCTTACCTCACCTCGCTCATCAACTCATCCCTGACCGCTGGCTACGTCCCTTCCGTCTTCAAGAGAGCAAGAGTTGCACCCCTTCTGAAAAAACCTACACTCGATCCCTCCGATGTCAACAACTACAGACCAGTATCCCTTCTTTCTTTTCTCTCCAAAACTCTTGAACGTGCCGTCCTTGGCCAGCTCTCCCGCTATCTCTCTCAGAATGACCTTCTTGATCCAAATCAGTCAGGTTTCAAGACTAGTCATTCAACTGAGACTGCTCTTCTCTGTATCACGGAGGCGCTCCGCACTGCTAAAGCTAACTCTCTCTCCTCTGCTCTCATCCTTCTAGACCTATCGGCTGCCTTCGACACTGTGAACCATCAGATCCTCCTCTCCACCCTCTCCGAGTTGGGCATCTCCGGTGCGGCCCACGCTTGGATTGCGTCCTACCTGACAGGTCGCTCCTACCAGGTGGCGTGGCGAGAATCTGTCTCCTCGCCACGCGCTCTCACCACTGGTGTCCCCCAGGGCTCTGTTCTAGGCCCTCTCCTATTCTCGCTATACACCAAGTCACTTGGCTCTGTCATAACCTCACATGGTCTCTCCTATCATTGATATGCAGACGACACACAATTAATCTTCTCCTTTCCCCCTTCTGATGACCAGGTGGCGAATCGCATCTCTGCATGTCTGGCAGACATATCAGTGTGGATGACGGATCACCACCTCAAGCTGAACCTCGGCAAGACGGAGCTGCTCTTCCTCCCGGGGAAGGACTGCCCGTTCCATGATCTCGCCATCACGGTTGACAACTCCATTGTTTCCTCCTCCCAGAACGCTAAGAACCTTGGCGTGATCCTGGACAACACCCTGTCGTTCTCAACTAACATCAAGGCGGTGGCCCGTTCCTGTAGGTTCATGCTCTACAACATCCGCAGAGTACGCCCTGCCTCACACAGGAAGCGGCGCAGGTCCTAATCCAGGCACTTGTCATCTCCCGTCTGGATTACTGCAACTCGCTGTTGGCTGGGCTCCCTGCCTGTGCCATTAAACCCCTACAACTCATCCAGAACGCCGCAGCCCGTCTGGTGTTCAACCTTCCCAAGTTCTCTCACGTCACCCCGCTCCTCCGCTCTCTCCACTGGCTTCCAGTTGAAGCTCGCATCCGCTACAAGACCATGGTGCTTGCCTACTGAGCTGTGAGGGGAACGGCACCGCAGTACCTCCAGGCTCTGATCAGGCCCTACACCCAAACAAGGGCACTGCGTTCATCCACCTCTGGCCTGCTCGCCTCCCTACCACTGAGGAAGTACAGTTCCCGCTCAGCCCAGTCAAAACTGTTCGCTGCTCTGGCCCCCCAATGGTGGAACAAACTCCCTCACGACGCCAGGACAGCGGAGTCAATCACCACCTTCCGGAGACACCTGAAACCCCACCTCTTCAAGGAATACCTAGGATAGGATAAAGCAATCCTTCTCACCCCCCTTAAATGATTTAGATGCACTATTGTAAAGTGGCTGTTCCACTGATGTCAGAAGGTGAATTCACCAATTTGTAAGTCGCTCTGGATAAGAGCGTCTGCTAAATGACTTAAATGTAAATGTAAATGAA
>NW_027015450.1:0-11505 GCF_036934945.1 Oncorhynchus masou masou
ATGTTGAAGGTCTGTTGAAGGTCAATGCCACTATGCTGTTGAAGGTTAATGCCACTCTGCTGTTGAAGGTTAATACCCCTCTGCTGTTGAAGGTTAATGCCCCTCTGCTGTTGAAGGTTAATGCCACTCTGCTGCTGAAGGTTAATACCCCTCTGCTGTTGAAGGTTAATGCCCCTCTGCTGTTGAAGGTTAATACCCCTCTGCTGTTGAAGGTTAATGCCACTCTGCTGCTGAAGGTTAATACCCCTCTGCTGTTGAAGGTTAATGCCACTCTGCTGTTGAAGGTCAATGCCACTCTGCTGTTGAAGGTCAATGCCACTCTGCTGTTGAAGGTTAATGCCACTCTGCTGTTGAAGGTTAATGCCACTCTGCTGTTGAAGGTCAATGCCACTTTGCTGTTGAAGGTTAATGCCACTCTGCTGTTGAAGGTCAATGCCACTTTGCTGTTGAAGGTTAATGCCACTTTGCTGTTGAAGGTTAATGCCACTCTGCTGTTGAATGTTAATGCCACTCTGCTGTTGAAGGTTAATGCCACTCTGCTGTTGAAGGTTAATGCCCCTCTGCTGTTGAAGGTTAATGCCCCTCTGCTGTTGAAGGTTAATGCCACTCTGCTGTTGAAGGTTAATGCCACTCTGCTGTTGAAGGTTAATGCCACTCTGCTGTTGAAGGTTAATGCCACTCTGCTGTTGAAGGTTAATGCCACTCTGCTGTTGAAGGTTAATGCCACTCTGCTGTTGAAGGTCAATGCCACTATGCTGTTGAAGGTCAATGCCACTCTGCTGTTGAAGGTCAATGCCACTCTGCTGTTGAAGGTTAAGCCCCTCTGCTGTTGAAGGTTAAAGCCACTCTGCTGTTGAAGGTCAATGCCACTCTGCTGTTGAAGGTTAAAGCCCCTCTGCTGTTGAAGGTTAATGCCACTCTACTGTTGAAGGTTAATGCCACTCTGCTGTTGAAGGTTAATGCCACTCTGCTGTTGAAGGTCAATGCCACTCTGCTGTTGAAGGTTAATACCCCTCTGCTGTTGAAGGTTAATGCCACTCTGCTGTTGAAGGTTAATGCCCCTCTGCTGTTGAAGGTTAATGCCACTCTGCTGTTGAAGGTTAATACCCCTCTGCTGTTGAAGGTTAATGCCACTCTGCTGTTGAAGGTTAATGCCCTCTGCTGTTGAAGGTTAATACCCTCTGCTGTTGAAGGTTAATGCCACTCTGCTGTTGCAGGTTAATGCCCCTCTGCTGTTGAAGGTTAATGCCCCTCTGCTGCTGAAGGTTAATACCCCTCTGCTGTTGAAGGTTAATGCCACTATGCTGTTGAAGGTTAATGCCACTCTGCTGTTGAAGGTTAATGCCCCTCTGCTGTTGAAGGTTAATACCCCTCTGCTGTTGAAGGTTAATACCCCTCTGCTGTTGAAGGTTAATGCCACTCTGCTGTTGAAGGTTAATGCCCCTCTGCTGTTGAAGGTTAATACCCCTCTGCTGTTGAAGGTTAATGCCACTCTGCTGTTGAAGGTTAATGCCCCTCTGCTGTTGAAGGTTAATACCCCTCTGCTGTTGAAGGTTAATGCCACTCTGCTGTTGAAGGTTATTACCACTCTGCTGTTGAAGGTTAAAGCCACTCTGCTGTTGAAGGTTAATACCCCTCTGCTGTTGAAGGTTAATGCCACTCTGCTGTTGAAGGTTAATGCCACTCTGCTGTTGAAGGCTAATGCCACTCTGCTGTTGAAGGTTAAAGCCCCTCTGCTGTTGAAGGTCAATGCCACTCTGCTGTTGAAGGTTAAAGCCCCTCTGCTGTTGAAGGTTAATGCCACTCTACTGTTGAAGGTTAATGCCACTCTGCTGTTGAAGGTTAATGCCACTCTGCTGTTGAAGGTCAATGCCACTCTGCTGTTGAAGGTTAATACCCCTCTGCTGTTGAAGGTTAATGCCACTCTGCTGTTGAAGGTTAATGCCCCTCTGCTGTTGAAGGTTAATGCCACTCAGCCGTTGAAGGTTAATGCCCTCTGCTGTTGAAGGTTAATACCCCTCTGCTGTTGAAGGTTAATGCCCCTCTGCTGTTGAAGGTTAATGCTGCCACTCTGCTGTTGAAGGTTAATGCCCTCTGCTGCTGAAGGTTAATGCCCTCTGCTGTTGAAGGTTAAGGCCACCTCTGCTGTTGAAGGTCAATGCCACTATGCTGTTGAAGGTTAATGCCACTCTGCTGTTGAAGGTTAATACCCCTCTGCTGTTGAAGGTTAATACCCCTCTGCTGTTGAAGGTTAATGCCCCTCTGCTGTTGAAAGTTAATGCCACTCTGCTGTTGAAGGTTAATGCCCCTCTGCTGTTGAAGGTTAATGCCCCTCTGCTGTTGAAGGTTAATGCCACTCTGCTGTTGAAGGTTAATGCCACTCTGCTGTTGAAGGTTAATGCCACTCTGCTGTTGAAGGTTAATGCCCCTCTGCTGTTGAAGGTTAATGCCACTCTGCTGTTGAAGGTTAATGCCACTCTGCTGTTGAAGGTTAATGCCACTCTGCTGTTGAAGGTTAATACCCCTCTGCTGTTGAAGGTTAATGCCACTCTGCTGTTGAAGGTTAATGCCACTCTGCTGTTGAAGGTTAATGCCACTCTGCTGTTGAAGGTTAATGCCCTCTGCTGTTGAAGGTTAATGCCACTCTGCTGTTGAAGGTTAATGCCACTCTGCTGTTGAAGGTTAATGCCACTCTGCTGTTGAAGGTTAATGCCACTCTGCTGTTGAAGGTTAATACCCCTCTGCTGTTGAAGGTTAATGCCACTCTGCTGTTGAAGGTTAATGCCACTCTGCTGTTGAAGGTTAAAGCCACTCTGCTGTTGAAGGTTAATACCCCTCTGCTGTTGAAGGTTAATGCCACTCTGCTGTTGAAGGTTAATGCCACTCTGCTGTTGAAGGCTAATGCCACTCTGCTGTTGAAGGTTAAAGCCCCTCTGCTGTTGAAGGTTAATGCCACTCTGCTGTTGAAGGTTAATGCCACTATGCTGTTGAAGGTTAATGCCACTCTGCTGTTGAAGGTTAATGCCACTCTGCTGCTGAAGGTTAATACCCCTCTGCTGTTGAAGGTTAATGCCACTATGCTGTTGAAGGTTAATACCCCTCTGCTGTTGAAGGTTAATACCCCTCTGCTGTTGAAGGTCAATGCCACTCTGCTGTTGAAGGTTAAGCCCCTCTGCTGTTGAAGGTTAAAGCCACTCTGCTGTTGAAGGTCAATGCCACTCTGCTGTTGAAGGTTAAAGCCCCTCTGCTGTTGAAGGTTAATGCCACTCTACTGTTGAAGGTTAATGCCACTCTGCTGTTGAAGGTTAATGCCACTCTGCTGTTGAAGGGCAATGCCACTCTGCTGTTGAAGGTTAATGCCACTCTGCTGTTGAAGGTTAATGCCACTCTGCTGTTGAAGGTTAACACCCCTCTGCTGTTGAAGGTTAATGCCACTCTGCTGTTGAAGGTTAATGCCCCTCTGCTGTTGAAGGTTAATGCCCTCTTGCTGTTGAAGGTTAATGCCCCTCTGCTGTTGAAGGTTAATGCCCCTCTGCTGTTGAAGGTTAATGCCACTCTGCTGTTGAAGGTTAATGCCCCTCTGCTGCTGAAGGTTAATGCCCCTCTGCTGTTGAAGGTTAATGCCCCTCTGCTGTTGAAGGTTAATGCCCCTCTGCTGTTGAAGGTTAATACCCCTCTGCTGTTGAAGGTTAATACCCCTCTGCTGTTGAAGGTTAATGCCACTCTGCTGTTGAAGGTTAATGCCCCTCTGCTGTTGAAGGTTAATGCCCCTCTGCTGTTGAAGGTTAATACCCCTCTGCTGTTGAAGGTTAATGCCACTCTGCTGTTGAAGGTTAATGCCCCTCTGCTGTTGAAGGTTAATGCCCCTCTGCTGTTGAAGGTTAATGCCACTCTGCTGTTGAAGGTTAATGCCACTCTGCTGTTGAAGGTTAAAGCCACTCTGCTGTTGAAGGTTAATACCCCTCTGCTGTTGAAGGTTAATGCCACTCTGCTGTTGAAGGTTAATGCCACTCTGCTGTTGAAGGTTAATGCCACTCTGCTGTTGAAGGTTAATGCCACTCTGCTGTTGAAGGTTAATGCCACTCTGCTGTTGAAGGTTAATGCCACTCTGCTGTTGAAGGTTAATGCCACTCTGCTGTTGAAGGTTAATGCCACTCTGCTGTTGAAGGTTAATACCCTCTGCTGTTGAAGGTTAATACCCCTCTGCTGTTGAAGGTCAATGCCACTCTGCTGTTGAAGGTTAATGCCACTCTGCTGTTGAAGGTTAATGCCACTCTGCTGTTGAAGGTCAATGCCACTCTGCTGTTGAAGGTTAATGCCCCTCTGCTGTTGAAGGTTAAAGCCACTCTGCTGTTGAAGGTCAATGCCACTCTGCTGTTGAAGGTTAAAGCCCCTCTGCTGTTGAAGGTTAATGCCACTCTGCTGTTGAAGGTTAATGCCACTCTGCTGTTGAAGGTTAATGCCACTCTGCTGTTGAAGGTTAATGCCACTCTGCTGTTGAAGGTTAATACCCTCTGCTGTTGAAGGTTAATGCCACTCTGCTGTTGAAGGTTAATGCCCCTCTGCTGTTGAAGGTTAATGCCACTCTGCTGTTGAAGGTTAATGCCCCTCTGCTGCTGAAGGTTAATGCCCTCTCTGCTGTTGAAGGTTAATGCCTCTCTGCTGTTGAAGGTTAATGCCACTCTGCTGTTGAAGGTTAATGCCCTCTGCTGTTGAAGGTTAATGCCCCTCTGCTGTTGAAGGTTAATGCCACTCTGCTGTTGAAGGTTAATGCCACTCTGCTGTTGAAGGTTAATGCCACTCTGCTGTTGAAGGTTAATGCCACTCTGCTGTTGAAGGTTAATGCCACTCTGCTGTTGAAGGTTAAAGCCCCTCTGCTGTTGAAGGTTAAAGGCACTCTCTGCTGTTGAAGGTCAATGCCACTCTGCTGTTGAAGGTTAAAGCCCCTCTGCTGTTGAAGGTTAATGCCCCTCTGCTGTTGAAGGTTAATGCCACTCTGCTGTTGAAGGTTAATGCCACTCTGCTGTTGAAGGTTAATGCCACTCGCTGCTGAAGGTCAATGCCACTCTGCTGTTGAAGGTTAATGCCAATTCGCTGCTGAAGGTCAATGCCACTCTGCTGCTGAAGGTTAAAGCCCATCTGCTGTTGAAAGTCAATGCCCCTCTGCTGTTGAAGGTTAATGCCACTCTGCTGTTGAAGGTTAATGCCACTCTGCTGTTGAAGGTTAATGCCACTCTGCTGTTGAAGGTTAATGCCACTCTGCTGTTGAAGGGCAATGCCACTCTGCTGTTGAAGGTTAATGCCAATCTGCTGTTGAACGTCAATGCCACTCTGCTGTTGAAGGTTAATGCCCCTCTGCTGTTGAAGGTTAATACCCCTCTGCTGTTGAAGGTTAATGCCACTCTGCTGTTGAAGGTCAATGCTACTCTGCTGTTGAAGGTTAATGCCTCTCTGCTGTTGAAGGTTAAAGCCCCTCTGCTGTTGAAGGTTAATGCCACTCTGCTGTTGAAGGTTAATACCCCTCTGCTGTTGAAGGTTAATGCCCCTCTGCTGTTGAAGGTTAATGCCACTCTGCTGTTGAAGGTTAATGCCACTCTGCTGTTGAAGGTTAATACCCCTCTGCTGTTGAAGGTTAATGCCACTCTGCTGTTGAAGTTAATACCCCTCTGCTGTTGAAGGTTAAGGCCCCTCTGCTGTTGAAGGTTAATACCCCTCTGCTGTTGAAGGTTAATGCCCCTCTGCTGTTGAAGGTTAATGCCACTCTGCTGTTGAAGATCAATGCCACTCTGCTGTTGAAGGTTAATGCCACTCTGCTGTTGAAGGTTAATGCCTCTCTGCTGTTGAAGGTTAATGCCACTCTGCTGTTGAAGGTTAATACCCATCTGCCGTTGAAGGTTAATGCCACTCTGCCTTTGAAGGTTAATGCCACTCTGCTGTTGAAGGTTAATGCCACTCTGCTGTTGAAGGTTAATGCCACTATGCTGTTGAAGGTTAGAACACAGCTTACCACGTCGTGCATTATTTTCCACAGAAAACACAGCCCCTCTAGTTGATTATCCGTTATGTGTCACTTTCCCTCGTATGTGTCACTCAACCACCACCAACCTTCAACCTTCTTCAGACAGGCGTCTGCAAAATGACCGGATCAAAGTCAACGGTTGAAGTCAACAACTTCCGATGGTCACACCACTTTCCATTCAACAGTCGAAGTCAACAACTTCCGACGGTCACACCACTTTCCATTCAACAGTCGAAGTCAACAACTTCCGATGGTCACACCACTTTCCATTCAACAGTCGAAGTCAACAACTTCCGATGGTCACACCACTTTCCAGTCAACAGTCGAAGTCAACAACTTCCGATGGTCACACCACTTTCCATTCAACAGTTGAAGTCAACAACTTCAGATGGTCACATCACTTTCCATTCAACAGTCGAAGTCAACAACTTCAGACAGTCACAACACTTTCCAGTCAACAGTTGAAGTCAACAACTTCAGATGGTCACATCACTTTCCAATCAACAGTCGAAGTCAACAACTTCAGATGGTCACACCACTTTCCAGTCAACAGTCGAAGTCAACAACTTCAGATGGTCACACCACTTTCCATTCAACAGTCGAAGTCAACAACTTCAGACAGTCACAACACTTTCCAGTCAACAGTTGAAGTCAACAACTTCAGATGGTCACATCACTTTCCAATCAACAGTCGAAGTCAACAACTTCAGATGGTCACACCACTTTCCAGTCAACAGTCGAAGTCAACAACTTCAGATGGTCACATCACTTTCCAATCAACAGTCGAAGTCAACAACTTCAGATGGTCACATCACTTTCCAGTCAACAGTTGAAGTCAACAACTTCCGATGGTCACATCACTTTCCAGTCAACAGTCGAAGTCAACAACTTCCGATGGTCACACCACTCTCTATTCACCACTCAATCTGACAGATACGGAGGCAGGCAGGCAGGCAGGGAGGGAGGGAGGGAGGAGGACGAGGCGGGAGGGCGTGGAGGGAGGGGTAGGCGGGAGCGAGGGAGTGTGGGTGGAGGGAGGAGGCACCATTCTGAGCACTGTGGCCCAGGCAGGCCAGCCCTAGGTGGCCCATGCGTCACACCTTTCATCCTGACAGGCCATCACAGAAGGAGTGAAAGGGGGGAACAAGGTGGGGATCCTTACCTCTCCACCTAGCCTCTGGTGCCAAATCAGATAGGCTAGCTAGGGCATGCCACTGGAGTGACTCTGATGTCGTACAAAAACAGAGCACTAGTTTCAAGTTTCAAGGAAATAGGAGAGAAGCAACAATCCATGAAATTATGGATGCCTAGCTTATGTCAGTATCCAGGTAACAACGGGCAAGAACTTCAATGCAAGTAGCTGATGAAGAAGGACATTACAAACAAGGGCTGTGGAAAGGAGGTCCATTTAGATTTCCCCATCACTAATATGATGGGGAAAGGTCCATAGTGCACAGGGGCACTGTAAGTGGTGTTTCAAAACAAATTCCCCTTCCTTCACTTTCAAAGCGTAACGCTGCGGAAACGTAAAGGATATGTTACAGCGTCTGGCACTGGGACTTTGTTTCACGCACATTTGGCTACGAAGATAAAAATAGATGATGTCAATTGGTCGCATTTAATTGTAACTTTCGGCAGAAGTTTCTGACTGTTATCTAGCCTCAAACGCTGGCAATCAAATCGAGTCACATGGTGCTCCTGTGGGGAGCAGCTCATTCCATAGGTTGGTATTGCATATCCCGTGTTATTAGCAATCTTTGATTTGTGCTTCTGGCACATAATAGTGAATGGGCAGAGGTTCATGAGGTTGACACCAGGTCCGGGTTCTCAAATCGTGGCAGTTGGGACAATTGTGTTGACAACATCAAAATGGTAATATTGTGTTAAATTGCAATATACCTTTATGGATTAGACTTGTAATAAAGTCTTCAAACATTTCAATAGTTAATTTGTCTTCGATGAATCACTTTGTCTCTTTGTTTTTATCGTATTAGTCATTCAAGGAAATGAAAATATGTTGAGAACAAGTTGAACGGTCTTTATTAGCTTTTTCCTGTAATCTTTTTTATGATTAATTCAAATGATGTTTGTTACATCATGTGCCAACTTCAGGTTGGTAAGACTTGGAGACTTCTGCAGGCTATGGCAATAATTGGTTGGTTTTGATAATCAGCTGTACTTTTTCAATGATAGAGCACAGCTTTAATCAGATCTTATTGTGTATAGTGACTATTATTGCCAAACCAACTGCTTGTATGATGATTGTTTTGATTTAATTATATTTATTTATATGCAAATGCATCCCCTCTAATAACAACAAATTAGCAATGCTTCACCCAAATATGGGTTAGATATGCATGTCAAAGCTGGTTTATGTGATCTGGATCATGTTCAAAAAATGTTTTTCAATAAAAAAAATGGTTTCTTATTGGTCAAATTCACATAGTACCTCCCAGTTTCACTGTGTTTCTGAACTTTTTCCCATTTGTGCCTACTGAACAAGACCCTGATCTCTGGCCTTGACGCTTTATCATCAAATCCCTGGCCTACGGATGGAACAATGCCTGGCCTTCCTTGCCCTGTAGGTGGCCTAGGTTCCTGTGAAAATCTATCCCACATTTTGGCTGTTCCTTAGGCCTCTCTAACCTTTGCTGCTCTAAGCTCTCTACTTCCAGTGTGAATGCCTCAGCTGAGCTCATGCTGCACTCTTAGAAAAAAGGGTACTATCTAGAACCTTAAAGGGTTCTCGTCTGTCCCAATAGGATGACCCTTTGAAGAACCCTTTCTGGTTCCAAGTAGAACATTTTGGGTTCCATGTAAAACCCCTTTCCACGTAAAACCCTTTCACAGAGGGTTCTACATGGGAACCCAAAAGGGTCCCACTGGAACCAAAACAGCTGAAGAACTCATTTGGACACCTTTTTCTTAGAGTATGTCTACTAAACCTTCCAGATACCTGGGATTTCCCCTATAATAAACTGGAGCCCAGTGTATCCTTGGGATCTCCTCAATAAATTGAGCCCAGTGTATCCCTGGGATCTCCCCCTATAATAAACTGAGCCCAGTGTATCCCTGGGATCTCCTATAATAAACTGAGGCCAGTGCTGAATCCCTGGGATCTCCCCCTATAATAAACTGAGCCCAGTGTATCCCTGGGATCTCCCCTATAATAAACTGGGCCAGTGTATCCTAGGATCTCCCCTATAATAAACTGAGCCCAGTGTATCCTAGGATCTCCCCCATAATAAACTGAGCCCAGTGTATCCCTGGGATCTCCCCCTATAATAAACTGAGCCCAGTGTATCCCTGGGATCTCCCCCTATAATAACCTGAGGCCACTGTATCACTCAGATCTACTAAAGACTCATGCTCATTTCTGTCAGGTATAACCCTAAAAATATACCTTTTTTATTATACTCGATTGTACTTTTTCTTTTCCAATCTACAAAATCTGAACCAACATGGCTGCGTTTACACAGGCAGCCCAATTCTGATTTTTTTCCTCTAATTGGTCTTTTGACCAATCAGATCAACTCTGAAAAAGATCTGTCTTGAAAAGATCCAACGTCATTCGTCAAAAGACACATTTAGATAAAAAGGATCAATTATTTACAGCCTAAGTGTTTTATGCAACCTTATTGGATGCCTGGCCTATTTTGCCAAAAAGGATTTAGAGTTGTAGATATAACTGTAATATTCTGAGAATGTGGCTTTTAACAACCATCATACTATATGATTCAATACAATATGCCTATCATATTTTCCAAAATATTAGAAATAAATAAAATAACATTACTCTATGCATGCCAACATATTGGACAAGTGGTAAGAGTAAGGCAAAGTGTTTGTGTCAGGTGAAAATGATTTCAAATGCTTTTACCATTGCGTGCTATAAAGTTCACACCTGGTTGATGCCTCATTGTGAGTGTTCGTCATCACTATCTTTCCTTTGTGGTACAGTACCTCAAACTGTCGTGATTGCCAGCTGAGATAAACCTTCTGAGTTGATTTTACTCCTGGCTCAGAGTCTGTCTGGGCAGTGTGTTAAAGGGAAGATTGCAGAATTAGGTTTCTGTTAAACATTCTGATTGGTTTCATCCTCCGTCTAAAAGTCACTTTATCTACATATCACTTGACGTGTGTATTTTGGGAGAGATTTATATTTTATCCAAATTTGACTTAAGTCATGTCGGAAAAGTGTTCGGAAAATGACGCCAAGAGAAGAACACACGAGTGACTCATCAGGTGGGAAGGCAATTCAGCAAAAATAAAGACATACCTTGAAATATACAATGACATTAATGTGATTGGTATTTGACCATTAATTTAAAAATGTGTTCTTTTTATTTAACTAGGCAAGTCAGTTAAGAACAAATTCTTATTTACAATGACGGCCTACTCCAGCCAAATCCATACGGCACTGGACCAATTGTGCGCTGCCCTCTGGGACTCCCAATCACAGCCAGATGTGATACAGCCCGGATTTGAACCAGGTATTACACTGAGATGCCGTAGACCACTGCGCCACTCAGGAGCGTTTCGACAAAACATGCGGCGAAGTTGGAGTTGTTGTAGCTTCTGTTGTGGCTAGCTAGTTAGCTTATTCCATCCCCATACACCCATTCTAGATCTGAGTGGGCCAGTTCCTTTTGCATTGGCCGAGGAGCACTGAGATAGCTGGCGATCCTCTTTTTTCATAATTTACTAGCAACTTAACATGACTAAACTCTTTGCGCAATTTAGTACCTATTTACCTGATTCGCCGCCATGGCATCACGGAAGCCACCACCAGGCTGTTATTCTCTGAACATCAAAGCTGCAACGTTTTGTTGGTTTATTATTTTTTTTAATAATAATAATAATATAATTCAAATTGCGAAAATAGAAGTGTATATTTTTTTTTCTTTTTGATAAACTTTTGCATAAAGACTGTTTAGATGGAATGTAATCAATATAGGTTGTTAGATTTGCAGAAGATATATCCATGCAACTTTTCCTTTCAGCATCGTCCTAAAACCTACTCTGAGCTGGGAGTTGTCTTTGCCTTAACATTTACATTTACATTTAAGTCATTTAGCAGACGCTCTTATCCAGAGCGACTTACAAATTGGTGAATTCACCTTCTGACATCCAGTGGAACAGCCACTTTACAATAGTGCATCTAAATCATTAAGGGGGGTGGTGAGAAGGATTACTTATCCTATCCTAGGTATTCCTTGAAGAGGTGGGGTTTCAGGTGTCTCCGGAAGGTGGTGATTGACTCCGCTGTCCTGGCGTCGTGAGGGAGTTTGTTCCACCATTGGGGGGCCAGAGCAGCGAACAGTTTTGACTGGGCTGAGCGGGAACTGTACTTCCTCAATGGTAGGGAGGCGAGCAGGCCAGAGGTGGATGAACGCAGTGCCCTTGCTTGGGTGTAGGGCCTGATCAGAGCCTGGAGGTACTGCGGTGCCGTTCCCCTCACAGCTCCGTAGGCAAGCACCATGGTC
>NW_027015451.1:0-11502 GCF_036934945.1 Oncorhynchus masou masou
GACAGACAAGTCCCATACTATTGAGGAGGACTTCATTCTTCCTGCTGCCGCAGATATGGCTGGGACAATGCTGGGGAAAAAAGGCCCAAAAACTATACAGACAATGACTTCATCAAACATCACTGTTTTACGATGCTTCAATGACATGGCAGGCGATGTTTTGAAACAATTATTGCTTCGCATACAAGCCAGTGAATTATATGCGTTACAGCTGGATGAGTCAACAGACGTGGTGGGCCTGGGACAGCTCCTGGTATATGTCCGTTACGTTTATGGGGGTCAATTAAGGAAGACATCCTCTTTTGCAAACCACTGGAAACCAGGACAACAGGAGAGGGTATTTATAAAGTACTGGACATCATTGTGACATCAAATGGACTTTGGTGGTCAAGATGTGTTGGTATCTGTACTGATGGTGCAAAAGCCATGACAGGGAGACATAATGGAGTGGTAACGCGCGTGCAAGCAGTTGCTCCCGACGCCATTTGGGTCACTGCAGCATCCACCGAGAGGCTCTTGCTGCCAAAGGAATGCCTGGCAGCTTGAAAGATGTTTTGGACACCAGTGAAAATGGTTAACTTTGTTTCAGTAAGGCCCCTGAACTCTTGTGTATTTTCTACATCATGCAATGATATGGGCAGCGACCATGTAACGCTTTTACAACATACAGAAGAGCGCTGGTTATCAAGGGGCAAAATATTGACACGTATTGAATTGAGAGATGAGCTTAAAGTTCTCTATACTGACCATCATTTTCACTTGTCTGACCGCTTGAATGATGACGAGTTTCTCACACGACTGGCCTATCTGGGTGATGTTTTTTTATCACCTGAATGATCTGAATCTAGGATTACAGGGAGTCTCCACAACTATATTCAATGTGCGGGACACAATTGGGGCTATGATTAAGAAGTTGGAGCTCTTCTTTGTCTCCATTAACAAGGACAACACACAGGTCTTTCCTGTCTTTCCTTTCTCGAAAGGTTGAGGGACAGCTATTGGGGAACTGTGGGGGGGATCTTGGAGGGTTCGGGTTCACGTTTTTTGGCGTGGTGGGAGATCGGTCAACATGCCCTTGAGCAGGGCATTGACCCTGGATGCCTCTGTGTGTCACTCTGAATGGAAGTCTGTTAGATGGCTGGTGTGGTGTAGTTGTTGAGCCGCTTCACTGCAACTATATTGTATGTTTCGGATTTTCCTTTTTTATTATTCAATTCTTATTGACAAAGACGGCCTTCACTGGCCAAACCCGGACGATGTTGGGTCAATAGTGTGCTGCCCAATGGGACTCCCAATCAAGGCCGGTTGTGATACAGCCTGTAATCGAACCAGGGTGTCTGTAGTGACGCCTCAAGCACTGAGATGGAGTGCCTTAGTCCGCTGTGCCACTTGAGAGCCCAAGTTATTGTGCATTTAGCCAAGTTATTGTGTATATAGCCAAGTTATTGTGTATCTAGCCAAGTTATTGTTTATATAGCCAAGTTATTGTGTATCTTAGTATCAGCAAGTTATTGTGTATATAGCCAAGTTATTGTGTATTGAGCCAAATTATTGTGTATATAGCCAAGTTATTGTGTATTTAGCCAAGTTATTGTGTATATAGCCAAGTTATTGTGTATTTAGCCAAGTTATTGTGTATTTAGCCAAGTTATTGTGTATATAGCCAAGTTATTGTGTATTTAGCCAAGTTATTGTGTATATAGCCAAGTTATTGTGTATTTAGCCAAGTTATTGTGTATATAGCCAAGTTTGTCAATATCAAGATGATCTGCTGCTTGCTCTTTCCTCTCTACAGTCAGTCAGTGTATCATAGTGTTCCTCAGGGACGACAGACTGCGTGGTATTACTGACAGAATAATGATAAGGAATGTGAAAGTATAGTCACTAACTAACCGTGACTCACCTCTGACCTATAGGACACCCCAGAAGGCCAGCAGCCAATGGGAACCCCCCAAGTGCTGACCTTTCAGGTGACCCCTACAGACTACCTGTTGGGCGTGGCCGACCTGACAGGTGAGCTGATGAGGATGTGTATCAGTAGCGTGGGGAACGGGGACATGGACACGCCCTTCCAGGTCAGCATATTCCTGTATCTGTGTTAGGGTTGCAATTTTTTTTTTTCAGAAATTTCTGTTAGAGTATTCCCAGACTCAGGAGGGAATAAGCAGGAAATCCAGGAATAATCCAAGAAGGATTTCTGGGAATTTTGGTAAAGTTACCAGACTTTTGTAAGCCTCAGTCACTGTAAAAACACAGACAACTACTGATGTAAAAAGGCTGACTGACAGACAGACTGGATCTAGATATTGTTGTCACTGTAAAACACTGTGACAACTCCTCATGTAGAAAGTGCTTTATAAATCCATCTGATTGCTCTATCCCAGGTGTCCATGTTCCTGCGTCAGATCCACGATGGTTTCTCCTACATCGGTAACACTGGTCCTTATGAGGTCAGTAAGAAGCTGCTCACTCTATGTCTGGCTGGGGCAGTACATTTGTGTGATTGATTGATTGGCTAATTTAATGAATTGATCTATCCCAGGTCAGTAAGAAGCTCCACACGCTGAGACAGAGTCTGTCCAAGGTGGAGGATGCCTGCTATACCCTGAAGGTGCGGGGTCAGAGATCCCCAAACACATGCTGGCTGACGTCTTCTCAAGCAGGACAGCCATGATGGACCAGGATGAAGGACTGGCCTAGCGATGGGGGTGGGGTTTAATGGTGGAGGTGAGGGTGTAATGATCTGGAAAGGGGTAGGGTTAAATGATGGGCGTGGTCTGTACCTAGGGAAACTTCACCCTGAGCCCTGTTATGCAGTCAGGGTCATGTTTAATAGGCAAAATGTTGTGGAACTTTGCAGATAGAAATCTATAAAGATGTGATGATTCCTTTTTCTAGATGTTCAAGAGGCATGTTTGTTCTACAAAGTACATTTCTATCTGAAAGTTCCACAACGTTGTACCCTGGTTTGTTATTGTTCTGTGGTGACATCTGATGTTGGTCTGGATAATGCGTTTGTTATGGTATTTGGTGTCAACTGTTGTTTCATTCAAACATTGTTCATTGCTGTTTGTTCTGACTCTGATCAGTGTCGTCACAATCTCCGCTGTCCCAATCTGAAGGTCGTCAAGATATAGCATGTAAAATGTCACTCTTAATTTAGTATTTTTCAATAAAGTTCAAAAAGTGTTGTGAAGTAGACACTCTCAGGCATTATTGTGTGTGTGAGGCTGGGTCTCTCTATCACTATTTAAAGTAGACTACACCTGTCTGGTAATCTAAAGTAGACTACACCTGTCTGGTAATCTAAAGTAGACTACACCTGTCTGGGAGTCTAAAGTAGACTACACCTGTCTGGTAATCTAAAGTAACCTTTACACCTGCCTGGTAATCTAAAGTAGACTACACCTGTCTGGTAATCTAAAGTAGACTACACCTGTCTGGTAATCTAAAGTAGACTACACCTGTCTGGTAATCTAAAGTAGACTACACCTGTCTGGTAATCTAAAGTAGACTACACCTGTCTGGGAGTCTAAAGTAGACTTTACACCTGTCTGGTAATCTAAAGTAGCCTTTACACCTGTCTGATAATCTAAAGTAGCCTACACCTGTCTGGTAATCTAAAGTAGCCTTTACACCTGTCTGATAATCTAAAGTAGCCTACACCTGTCTGGTAATCTAAAGTAGCCTTTACACCTGCCTGGTAATCTAAAGTAGCCTTTACACCTGTCTGGGAGTCTAAAGTAGACTACACCTGTCTGTTAATCTAAAGTAGACTACACCTGTCTGGTAATCTAAAGTAGACTACACCTGTCTGGGAGTCTAAAGTAGACTTTACACCTGTCTGGTAATCTAAAGTAGCCTTTACACCTGTCTGATAATCTAAAGTAGCCTACACCTGTCTGGTAATCTAAAGTAGCCTTTACACCTGTCTGGTAATCTAAAGTAGACTGCACCTGTCTGGTAATCTAAAGTAGCCTTTACACCTGTCTGGTAATCTAAAGTAGACTACACCTGTCTGGTAATCTAAAGTAGCCTTTACACCTGTCTGGTAATCTAAAGTAAGATTTACACTTGTCTGATTATCGAAAGTAGACTTTACACCTGTCTGGTAATCTAAAGTAGCCTACACCTGTCTGGTAATCTAAAGTAGCCTTTACACCTGTCTGATAATCTAAAGTAGCCTACACCTGTCTGGTAATCTAAAGTAGACTTTACACCTGTCTGATAATCTAAAGTAGCCTACACCTGTCTGGTAATCTAAAGTAGCCTTTACACCTGCCTGGTAATCTAAAGTAGCCTTTACACCTGCCTGGTAATCTAAAGTAGCCTTTACACCTGTCTGGGAGTCTAAAGTAGACTACACCTGTCTGTTAATCTAAAGTAGACTACACCTGTCTGGTAATCTAAAGTAGACTACACCTGTCTGGTAATCTAAAGTAGCCTTTACACCTGTCTGGTAATCTAAAGTAGACTGCACCTGTCTGGTAATCTAAAGTAGCCTTTACACCTGTCTGGTAATCTAAAGTAGACTACACCTGTCTGATAATCTAAAGTAGCCTTTACACCTGTCTGGTAATCTAAAGTAAGATTTACACTTGTCTGATTATCGAAAGTAGACTTTACACCTGTCTGGTAATCTAAAGTAGCCTTTACACCTGTCTGATAGTCTAAAGTAGCCTACACCTGTCTGGTAATCTAAAGTAGACTTTACACATATAGTAATCTAAAATGTGCACCTGTCTGTTAATCTAAAGTAGACGACACCTGTCTGTTAATCTAAAGTAGACTACACCTGTCTGGTAATCTAAAGTAGACTACACCTGTCTGATTATCTAAAGTAGACTACACCTGTCTGGTAATCTAAAGTAGACTACCCCTGTCTGATTATCTAAAGTAGACTACACCTGTCTGGTAATGTAAAGTAGCCTTTACACCTGTCTGATTATCTAAAGTAGACTACCCCTGTCTGGTAATATAGAGTAGCCTATACACCTGTCTGATTATCTAAAGTAGACTTTACACCTGCCTGGTAATCTAAAGTAGACTGCACCTGTCTGGTAATCTAAAGTAGCCTTTACACCTGTCTGGTAATCTAAAGTAGACTTTACACCTGTCTGATTATCTAAAGTAGACTACCCCTGTCTGGTAATATAGAGTAGCTTTTACATCAGTCTGTTAATCTAAAGTAGCCTTTACACCTGTCTGGTAATCTTTGGGTGACAAGACAAATTTCTTCAACCTCCTAAAGTTGAAGAGGCGCTGTTGCACCTTCTTCCTCACACTGTCTGTGTGGGTGGACCATTTCAGTTTGTCTGTGATGTGTACGCCCAGGAACTTAAATTTTTCCACCTTCTCCTGCTGTCCCTTCAATGTGGATAGGGAGGTGCTCCCTCTGCTGTTTCTGAAGTCCACTTAGTCCCCTTAGTTTTGTTTTTTTTTGTTTAACCTTTATTTAACTAGGCAAGTCAGTTCAGAACTCTTATTTACAATGACAGGCCTAGGAACAGTGAGTTAACTGCCTTGTTCAGGGGCAGAAAGACAGATTTATACCGTGTCAGCTTGGGGATTCGATCTAGCCACCTTTCAGTTACTGTCCTAACCACTAGGCTAGCGGGAAGGTTGCTGTCTTTCTCTATGGCTAAACCAACAAGGTCCGTAATTTAACAATTTTATTCGTATTTACAGATGATGTAGACGTTTGACATTAAGGCACATGAAAGTTCACATGTCCGAGCATTTCTGCCAAAAAAACGTGTGCAGTTGCAAACCTAAGCCTGATTTTATTTATTTTTTATGGCGGTTTTGGAGCAGTGGCTTCTTCCTTGCTGAGAGGCCTTTCAGGTTATGTTGATATAGGACTCGTTTTACTGTAAATATAGATACTTTTGTACCTGTTTCCTCCAACATTTTC
The DNA here is from genome assembly GCF_036934945.1 of Oncorhynchus masou masou. Taxonomy (NCBI): domain Eukaryota; kingdom Metazoa; phylum Chordata; class Actinopteri; order Salmoniformes; family Salmonidae; genus Oncorhynchus; species Oncorhynchus masou. Next base: position 5,915 of record NW_027015451.1, read on the forward strand.
ACAAGATCTTTTGCTGTTGTTCTGGGATTGATTTGCACTTTTCACACCAATGTACGTTCATCTCTAGTAGACAGAACGCGTCTCCTTCCTTAGCGGTATGACAGCTGCGTGGTCCCATGGTGTTTATACTTGCGTACTATTGTTTGTACAGATGAACGTAGTACCTTCAGTCATTTGGAAATTGCTCCCAAGGATGAACCAGACTTGTGGAGGTCTACAATTTTTTTTCTGAGGTCTTGGCTGATTTCTTCTGATTTTCCCATGACGTCAAGCAAAGAGGCACTGAGTTTGAAGGAAGGCCTTGAAATACATCCACAGGTACACCTCCAATTGGCTCAAATTATGTCAATTAGCCTATCAGAAGCTTCTAAAGCCATGACAACATTTTCTGGAATTTTCCAAGCTGTTAAAAGGCACAGTCAAGTTAGTGTATGTAAACTTCTGACCCACTGCGGACGCTTTATCTGGACACGATTCGTCAGGACCTCCAACACCCGAAGCTAAGTAGTAACATTAACATGATGCCTTCTAATTGCAGTCGCTGTACGCCACGGCGAGGGATAGCTGTGCTACAAGCCCGGCTTCAGACGCAATCGTTAGGCAAAGGGTAATTTCAGTGTAGGAAAGGATGAAACAGCGTCTGTGCCACCAGCAAGTACAGATAGTAGTATAAATCCCTGGCACAGTCCCCGCAGCCGGACAACTTTCTCACGGTTTCTGGAAGGAAATGCTGTAGGAACGCTCAACCGGTGTCGCTCATTCAGCCGACAGAAACTTTCAACCGGTTTTCCAGTAAGTAACGAGTCGGAGTCAGAGGCCGAGCCTTCTCTGGTCTATACTCCTCCCGTTACGGGTCTGAGACACCCGAAGCTTCCCACCATTAGCTCTGACAAATTGAAAACTCTAGTCATTGGCGACTCCATTACCCGCAGTATTAGACTTAAAACAGATCATCCAGCGATCATACATTGTTTACCGGGGGCAGGGCTACCGACGTTAAGGCTAATCTGAAGATGGTGCTAGCTAAAGCTAAAACTGGCGAGTGTAGGAGAGTATAGAGATATTGTTATCCACGTGGGCACCAACGATGTTAGGATGAAACAGTCAGAGATCACCAAAGCGCAACATAGCTTCTGCGTGTAAATCAGCTAGAAGATGTGTCGGCATCGAGTAATTGTCTCTGGCCCCCTCCCAGTTAGGGGGAGTGATGAGCTCTACAGCAGAGTCTCACAACTCAATCGCTGGTTGAAAACTGTTTTCTGCCCTCCGAGAAAGTTAGAATTTGTAGATAATTGGCCCTCTTTTTGGGACTCACCCACAAACAGGACCAAGCCTGACCTGCTGAGGAGTGACGGACTCCATCCTAGCTGGAGGGGTGCTCTCATCTTATCTACCAACATAGACAGGGCTCTAACTCCTCTAGCTCCACAATGAAATAGGGTGCAGGCCAGGCAGCAGGCTGTTAGCCAGCCTGCCAGCATAGTGGAGTCTGCCACTAGCATAGTCAGTGTAGTCAGCTCAGCTATCACCATTGAGACCGTGTCTGTGCCTCGACCTAGGTTGCGCAAAACTAAACATGGCGGTGTTCGCCTTAGCAATCTCACTAGGATAAAGACCACCTCCATTCCTGTCATTATTGAAAGAGATCATGATACCTCACATCTCAAAATAGGGCTACTTAATGTTAGATCCCTTACTTCAAAGGCAATTATAGTCAATGAACTAATCACTGATCATAATCTTGATGTGATTGGCCTGACTGAAACATGGCTTAAGCCTGATGAATTTACTGTGTTAAATGAGGCCTCACCTCCTGGCTACACTAGTGACCATATCCCCGTGCATCCCGCAAAGGCGGAGGTGTTGCTAACATTTACGATAGCAAATTTCAATTTACAAAAAAAAAAATGACGTTTTCGTCTTTTGAGCTTCTAGTCATGAAATCTATGCAGCCTACTCAATCACTTTTATAGCTACTGTTTACAGGCCTCCTGGGTCATATACAGCGTTCCTCACTGAGTTCCCTGAATTCCTATCGGACCTTGTAGTCATAGCAGATAATATTCTAATCTTTGGTGACTTTAATATTCACATGGAAAAGTCCACAGACCCACTCCAAAAGGCTTTCGGAGCCATCATCGACTCAGTGGGTTTTGTCCAACATGTCTCTGGACCCACTCACTGTCACAGTCATACGCTGGACCTAGTTTTGTCCCATGGAATAAATGTTGTGGATCTTAATGTTTTTCCTCATAATCCAGGACTATCGGACCACCATTTTATTACGTTTGCAATTGCAACAAATAATCTGCTCAGACCCCAACCAAGGAACATCAAAAGTCGTGCTATAAATTCACAGACAACACAAAGATTCCTTGATGTCCTTCCAGATTCCCTCTGTCTACCCAATGACACCAGAGGACAAAAATCAGTTAACCACCTAACTGAGGAACTCAATTTAACCTTGCGCAATACCCTAGATGCAGTTGCACCCCTAAAAACTAAAAACATTTCTCATAAGAAACTAGCTCCCTGGTACACAGAAAATACCCGAGCTCTGAAGCAAGCTTCCAGAAAATTGGAACGGAAATGGCGCCACACCAAACTGGAAGTCTTCCGTCTAGCTTGGAAAGACAGTACCGTGCAGTACCGAAGAGCCCTTACTGCTGCTCGATCATCCTATTTTTCTAACTTAATTGAGGACAATAAGAACAATCCAAAATTCCTTTTTGATACGGTCGCAAAGCTAACTAAAAAGCAGCATTCCCCAAGAGAGGATGACTTTCACTTTAGCAGTGATAAATTCATGAACTTCTTTGAGGAAAAAATTATGATTATTAGAAAGCAAATTACAGACTCCTCCTTAAATCTGCGTATTCCTTCAAAGCTCAGTTGTCCTGAGTCTGCACAACTCTGCGTGGACCTAGGATCAAGAGAGACGCTCAAGTGTTTTAGTACTATATCTCTTGACACAATGATGAAAATAATCATGGCCTCTAAACCTTCAAGCTGCTTACTGGACCCTATTCCAACTAAACTACTGAAAGAGCTGCTTCCTGTGCTTGGCCCTCCTATGTTGAACATAATAAACGGCTCTCTATCCACCGGATGTGTACCAAACTCACTAAAAGTGGCAGTAATAAAGCCTCTCTTGAAAAAGCCAAACCTTGACCCAGAAAATATAAAAAACTATCGGCCTATATCGAATCTTCCATTCCTCTCAAAAATCTTAGAAAAGGCTGTTGCTCAGCAACTCACTGCCTTCCTGAAGACAAACAATGTATATGAAATGCTTCAGTCTGGTTTTAGACCCCATCATAGCACTGAGACGGCACTTGTGAAGGTGGTAAATGACATTTTAATGGCATCGGACCGAGGCTCTGCATCTGTCCTCGTGCTCCTAGACCTTAGTGCTGCTTTTGATACCATCGATCACCACATTCTTTTGGAGAGATTGGAAACCCAAATTGGTCTACACGGTCAAGTTCTGGCCTGGTTTAGATCTTATCTGTCGGAAAGATATCAGTTTGTCTCTGTGGATGGTTTGTCCTCTGACAAATCAACTGTAAATTTCGGTGTTCCTCAAGGTTCCGTTTTAGGACCGCTGTTGTTTTCACTATATATTTTACCTCTTGGGGATGTTATTCGAAAACATAATGTTAACTTTCACTGCTATGCGGATGATACACAGCTGTACATTTCAATGAAACATGGTGAAGCCCCAAAATTGCCCTCGCTAGAAGCATGTGTTTCAGACATAAGGAAGTGGATGGCAGCAAACTTTCTACTTTTAAACTCGGATAAAACAGAGATGCTTGTTCTAGGTCCCAAGAAACAAAGAGATCTTCTGTTGAATCTGACAATTAATCTTAATGGTTGTACAGTCATCTCAAATAAAACTGTGAAGGACCTCGGCGTTACTCTGGACCCTGATCTCTCTTTTGAAGAACATATCAAGACCATTTCAAGGACAGCTTTTTTTCCATCTACGTAACATTGCAAAAATCAGAAACTTTCTGTCCAAAAATGATGCAGAAAAATTAATCCATGCTTTTGTCACTTCTAGGTTAGACTACTGCAATGCTCTACTTTCCGGCTACCCGGATAAAGCACTAAATAAACTTCAGTTAGTGCTAAATACGGCTGCTAGAATCCTGACTAGAACCAAAAAATTTGATCATATTACTCCAGTGCTAGCCTCCCTACACTGGCTTCCTGTCAAAGCAAGGGCTGATTTCAAGGTTTTACTGCTAACCTACAAAGCATTGCATGGGCTTGCTCCTACCTATCTCTCTGATTTGGTCCTGCCGTACATACCTACACGTACGCTACGGTCACAAGACGCAGGCCTCCTAATTGTCCCTAGAATTTCTAAGCAAACAGCTGGAGGCAGGGCTTTCTCCCTATAGAGCTCCATTTTTATGGAACGGTCTGCCCTACCCATGTCAGAGACGCAAACTCGGTCTCAACCTTTAAGTCTTTACTGAAGACTCATCTCTTCAGTGGGTCATATGATTGAGTGTAGTCTGGCCCAGGAGTGGGAAGGTGAACGGAAGGCTCTGGAGCAACGAACCACCCTTGCTGTCTCTGCCTGGCCGGTTCCCCTCTTTCCACTGGGATTCTCTGCCTCTAACCCTATTACAGGGGCTGAGTCACTGGCTTGCTGGGGCTCTCTCATGCCGTCCCTGAGGGGGTGCGTCACCTGAGTGGGTTGATTCACTGATGTGGTCATCCTGTCTGGGTTGGCGCCCCCCTGGGTTGTGCCGTGGCGGAGATCTTTGCGGGCTATACTCAGCTTTGTCTCAGGATGGTAAGTTGGTGGTTGAAGATATCCCTCCAGTGGTGTGGGGGCTGTGCTTTGGCATAGTGGGTGGGGTTATATCCTTCCTGTTTGGCCCTGTCCGGGTGTCCTCGGGTGGGGCCACAGTGTCTCCTGACCCCTCCTGTCTCAGCCTTCAGTATTTATGCTGCAGTAGTTTATGTGTGTCGGGGGCTGGGGTCAGTTTGTTATATCTGGAGTACTTCTCCTGTCCAATTCGGTGTCCTGTGTGAATCTAAGTGTGCGTTCTCTAATTCTCTCCTTCTCTCTCTCGGAGGACCTGAGCCCTAGGACCATGCCCCAGGACTACCTGACATGATGACTCCTTGCTGTCCCCAGTCCACCTGGCCGTGCTGCTGCTCCAGTTTCAGCTGAACCGCGGCCCTAGGACCATGCCCCAGGACTACTTGACATGATGACTCCTTGCTGTCCCCAGTCCACCTGGCCGTGCTGCTGCTCCAGTTTCAACTGTTCTGCCTTATTATTATTCGACCATGCTGGTCATTTATGAACATTTGAACATCTTGGCCATGTTCTGTTATAATCTCTACCCGGCACAGCCAGAAGAGGACTGGCCACCCCACATAGCCTGGTTCCTCTCTAGGTTTCTTCCTAGGTTTTGGCTTTTCTAGGGAGTTTTTCCTAGCCACCGTGCTTCTACACCTGCATTGCTTGCTGTTTGGGGTTTTAGGCTGGGTTTCTGTACAGCACTTTGAGATATCAGCTGATGTACGAAGGGCTATATAAATAAATTTGATTTGATTTGATT
>NW_027015452.1:0-11501 GCF_036934945.1 Oncorhynchus masou masou
ACTGACACCAACGGTTACTGTGACGCCTGACACCAACGGTTACTGTGACGTCTGACACCAACGGTTACTGTGACGACTGACACCAGCGGTTACTATGACGTCTGACACCAACGGTTACTGTGGCGCCTGACACCAACGGTTACTGTGACGTCTGACACCAACGGTTACTGTGACGTCTGACACGCAACGGTTACTGTGACGGGTATGGTAGTAGTTGCCAGGCGCGCCGGTTTGAGTGTGTCAAGAACTGAAACGTTGCTGGGTTTTTCACTCTCAACAGTTTCATGTGTGTATCAATGGTCCACCACCCACAGGACATCCAGCCAACTTGACTCAACTGAGGGAAGCATTGGAGTCAACACGGACCAGCATCCCTGTGGACAGGTTCCGACACCTTATAGAGTCCATGCCCCAGTGAATTGAGGCTGAGGGTAAAGGTGGTGGTGGGGGTGCAACTCAATATTAGGAAGGTGTTCTTAATGTTTTGTACACTCAGTGTATGCCCCACTATATACGAGCACAGAGGGACAAACTGACAGAGGATTTCATCCAGTGGCTTCCCCTACAATAGAGACTAGACCATGTTATGTATCTACTCTGCTGTGTGTGTGTGTCTCACTACACTGTCCTCTCCTCCTGGCAGACCACAGCAGTGGACTGGCAACCAATCAAGTGCTCCTGTTGACCCCTCTGCCTCTCTACACTAACAGGCCTGCCACCAGATGTGCCTTCAAACACAGTCTCTTTGCTCGCACAAACACACAAGCACGTATGTACCCACACGCTCATACACACGTCATATGCACGCACAAGACACACACACACGCATTGGCTTAAAGCAGTAAAAGGGAAACCAGAAGGAATTCCCTATCCAGATTAAGACTGCGTCCCAAATGACACCCTATTCCCTATATAGTGTTTTGTTAACAGTAGCGCACTGATATTTGGGACGCACACTGTAGTGTAGAAGACCATCAAAGGCTCTAACTAACTCATATTAGAAGCAGCAGAGGCCCCTTAAACATTTCTGAATCATTTGGAACTCATTTGAAATCATGGTTATTTCTAACCCCCAGCGCCCGAGGACACACACACACACACTTCACTCTCCTCCAGCCCCTGTGGAGCAGATGTCGCCAGCAGCCTTGCTACTCCCAAGGCCACACACACACACACACACACACACAGAAGCACCATCTGGGATCAGAGCTGTGTGTGTGTGTGTGTGTGTGTGTGTGTGTGTGTGTGTGTGTGTGTGTGTGTGTGTGTGTGTGTGTGTGTGTGTGTGTGTGTGTGTGTGTGTGTGTGTGTGTGTGTGTGTGTGTGTGTGTGTAGCAAGGCTGCTGGCAACATTTACTGTACATACTCTGTCTGACTGTCTGTCTGTCTGTCTGTCTGTCTGTCTGTCTGTCTGTCTGTCTTTGCATGTGTGTGCTCAATTGGCTATGGAGGGAGTAGAATAAGGGGTTTACTATGGTGGTGTGTGCTGACGTTTGTTTGTGTGTGCTTGCTTGTTTTCCTACCTCCACCTGGATAGAACTCCCAGCTGTGGTTTGCCTGTAGCAGGTGGAACCCTCCAGAAAGCAACGCACACCGTAGAGTGTTGGTTTGGTGTTGATATTTCACTTCCTTATGTTATCAAGTACATTTTGCCAAGACAAATTTGATTCTTGTTTTGAATCGCTCAGTGGGGTCTTTCTCTATCATATCAAGTTAATATCATTACCTAAAAGTCAGATGTCGTACCCTAATACATCCCATAATAAGCAGCGAACTCTGCTGACAGAGCAGTGCAGCGTTATCCCTGAAAACGGGTCGAAAATAGCAAGCTGAATTAAATGTTAAAGGTTGTGAAATTAAAAAAAGCTTTCAAGTTAAACCAGTACTCCGGGTGTTCATTTCACAAAGATACATTGTTTTTGTGAGAAATCTCCGAAAAAGAAGAGGAACTTTGCATTAATATGAACATTGTATACTAAAATATGAAAACATGTCATGTCTCAAAATGGATATCCATTGATATCCATCATACCTCTATATTGTTTTATGTCCTCGGATTTGAGAAGAAAGATGAGGCGTTCATTGGTAAGACTGTTCGGTATTCTTCCTCCGCACAGCATCCAGCCGAGCTGACGAGATGTTGCTTTCCTGATTTATGACCACTTTTTTTCCCCTGGCCTCCATTGATTTAGTCACTCTAATTTTGACCCTCCTACAAGGAGGGATTATGAGAGACACGAGGTTTGGACCATTGGTTATTTTAGCAGAGTATCTACACAAATAACATATTATTTTACCCAGTGTTCGAAAGTTGCGTTTTTGATTGGACACCTTACCATCTCCCATTCTAAATCTCATTTCATCTGCCAGACAGTAGAACTGATCCCCTTCTATCTCTCCATCTCTCTTTCTCCTTCCCTCAGTCCCTCAGAAAAGGACACACGGCCATCTCACATCTCTAAAGTCGACAGCTCTCTCTCAACACATAACATACTAAATACACAAATGCCTCACATTTGTAATTAATTAGGGTTTGTCCATTAGTTTTGGTTAAATGAATTGGCGAGAGGGTCACCCAGGGCTGCATCCAGCCTATTCCCTATGTAGTTCACTACTTTTGTCCAGAACCCATTTTTATTGTTTTGAACCTTTATTTAACTAGGCAAGTCAGTTAAGAACAAATTCTTATTTACAATGAGGCCTACTCCGGCCAAACCTGGACGACGCTGGGCCAATTGTGCGCCACCCTATGGGACTCCCAATCAGGGCCGGTTGTGATACAGCCTGGAATCGAACTAGGGCCTGTAGTGACGCCTCCAGCACTGAGATGCAGTGCCTTAGACCACTGCGCCACTCAGATATGTTACACATACTTTTGGTCATGTACTGTAGTGTATGTGGACACCTGCTCTTCTAACATCTCATTCCAAAATTATGTGCATTAATGTGGAGTTGGTACCTCCTTTGCTATTATAACACACCCCACTCTTCTGGGAAGGCTTTCCACTAGATGTTGGAACATTGCTGCGGGAACTTGCTTCCATTCAACCACAAGAGCATTAGTGAGCTGGGCACTGATGTTAGGCGATTAGGTGTGGCAGTTTAGAACTCGGTAGTGAGTGTTGCAACTGAGGACAGACATTGTCTGCGCTTTGTTGTCATTCAACAATAGACAACTTGTTTTAATGCACATCTTTCACTTGAGAAATACTGCACCAAACAGCTTAGTTAGATGTAAAATTGCGCAACTAAGATCTCCTCTGCAAAAACCAAAAAATGTATGACAGATTTCTTGAGTGTTTTTAGATTAATTCTGACTATTTTGAGGAAGTGTATACTGGCTACGGCGCCTCAAGATGGACAATCAGTACTATTGCCACTTTTTATTTGTCAAGCGAAGGTATTTTAAGGTTGTATGCAAGCACACTCGTTTGGTTCCCCAAGCCAAGTTCAGCTTGGTGCCAGCAGTACTGAAGCATGCGGAAGCCTTAAGGCAGACAGCATGTGTATGTGTGTGTGTGTTAATTAAATTCACAGCTCAGCTAACTGGAGCAGGTCTGAGCAAACCAAAGGGCCTAGCACAGAACCTCTCTCCCTCTCTCTCCCTAAGGTTTCTACTGCTGCACATGTTTTCAATTAGAGAAAGGGGATGAAGGGAGAAAGGGAGAGAGATAGGGAGAGAGAGAAAGACAGAGAGAGACAGAGAGAGAAAGAGCGAGAGAGAGAGAGAGAGAGAGAGAGGGAGATAGACAGAGAGAAAGACAGAGAGAGACAGAGAGAGAAAGAGGGGGAGAGAGACAGAAAGAGGGAGAGAGAAAGAGAGAGAAAGACAGAGAGAGAAAGAGGGAGAGAGAGACAAAAAGAGGGAGAAAGAGAAAGAGAGAGAGAGAAAGAAAGAGCAGCTGTGGTAACAAATAACAGTAAAGAAGGTGTGAGTTGGTGTATGAGTGTACACATATTGTACACATATTGAAAGAGGAATGACTGAGTTGTACACAGTCTAGATCGATATGAGTTATACACAGTGTAGGTAGATATGAGTTATACACAGTGTATGTAGATAGTTATATGTGGGTAGATATGAATTATACACAGTCTAGGTAGATATGAGTTATACACAGTGTGGGTAGATATGAGTTATACACAGTGTAGGTAGATATGAGTTATACACAGTGTATGTAGATATGAGTTATACACAGTGTGGGTAGATATGAATTATACACAGTCTAGGTAGATATGAGTTATACACAGTGTGGGTAGATATGAGTTATACACAGTGTGGGTAGATATGAGTTATACACAGTGTGGGTAGATATGAGTTATACACAGTGTGGGTAGATATGAGTTATACACAGTGTGGGTAGATATGAGTTATACACAGTCTAGGTAGATATGAGTTATACACAGTCTAGGTAGATATGAGTTATACACAGTGTGGGTAGATATGAGTTATACACAGTGTGGGTAGATATGAGTTATACACAGTGTGGGTAGATATGAGTTATACACAGTGTGGGTAGATATGAGTTATACACAGTGTGGGTAGAGTTATATGAGTTATACACAGTGTGGGTAGATATGAGTTATACACAGTGTGGGTAGATATGAATTATACACAGTGTGGGTAGATATGAGTTATACACAGTGTGGGTAGATATGAGTTATACACAGTCTAGGTAGATATGAGTTATACACAGTCTGGGTAGATATGAGTGCAATGTGTTATAAAAGTGGAGCAGGTTTGAATTGGTGTTATGAACAAGTCTACAATTATACATATAACACATATGTGAAGAGTAATGATGTAGTTAAACAGGTAGATTATATAAAATGTGTTCTGTGCTGCTGAAAAGTGGAGATTTGAGTTATTTACCTAGAGGGGTATGAGTTATTTAACACATATAGGGAGATATGAGTTAAACAGGTAGTGGGGTAAAACATATATGAGTTATATACAGTAGGGAGATATGAGTTATTTACAGTAGGGAGATATGAGTTATATACAGTAGGGGGATATGAGTTATATACAGTAGGGGGATATGAGTTATTTACAGTAGGGAGATATGAGTTATATACAGTAGGGGGATATGAGTTATATACAGTAGGGGGATATGAGTTATTTACAGTAGGGGGATATGAGTTATTTACAGTAGGGGGATATGAGTTATATACAGTAGGGAGATATGAGTTATATACAGTAGGGGGATATGTGTTATTTACAGTAGTGAGATATGAGTTATTTACAGTAGTGAGATATGAGTTATTTACAGTAGGGAGATATGAGTTATTTACAGTAGGGAGATATGAGTGTAATGTGTTCTAACCATGGTAAGGAAACTGCACTCCATCGTGTTCATGTTTTATCTTCCTCTCCTGCACACTGGCCAAATGGTGCTGCACTGTAGGTGGAGAAGGAGAGGGTTAACAATGAGAGATATAGAGAGAGATGAAGGGTAGAGAGCGTTAGGGAGAGAGGGGGTGAGGAAGAGAGAGGGCGAGAGAGTGGGGGAGAAAGAGAGAGAGAGAGAGAGAGAGAGAGAGAGAGAGAGAGAGAGAGCGAGAGAGAGAGGCGAGAGCAGAGAGAGAGAGGGGGAGAAAGAGAGAGAGAGAGAGAGAAAGAGAGAGTGAGAGAGAGAGGCAGAGAGAGAGAGAGCGAGGCAGAGAGAGAGTGAAAGAGAGAGAAACAGAGCGAGGGGGCAGCTTAAGATTTTTAAGACAGTAGTTGATGTAGTGATCGATCATGGATAACATTGTGGTAAAGTTAGTTCATGGTTACTGTACTGCATTGTTGCTTACTTATCAGGTGACGGTCAACATGGTGTGAGCTTGGGGATGGGGAATGAAGGTCTCCACCTGGTTACAGGTGGGAAGAAGAGGTTATGGAGTCAGTTCTGGTCTCAAATCAGTCTTAGGGAGACAGAGTGTGTGAAAGGTCTCCACTAGTATTGATGAATAGGTGGAATGTCACTTCTGGTCTCGAATCAATTTAAATGGAGGCAGGAGCAAAGAGGTGTTCTGGGGAAGTTATGAAGTCAGTTTCAAATCAGTTTAGAAGAGACAGGCTCTTATCCAAGATCCACACTAGCGCACCAATTAGAATGAAGCGTTGGGCAAGCTTTCTAAGTGGTATGCTAGTGGGGATGATCTTGCCAGTGTGGATTTTGGAACAGTGAGTGACAAGTGAGAAGGAAAGAGGTGTTTTGGGGAGGGTGTTTAGAGTTAGATGTTTTGAAAACAGTGTGTTGTGGTGAGTTTGGGGAGAAGAGTTCGGTAAGAATGGTCCAGGGGTCGGGGTACAGGTATAAGGGTAAAGGTAGAGTTTGGGGGCTAGGGGAGTGTCCTACCTGCATCCATGTCGTTGGGCCAGCCGCTGGACTGGGAGGAGCCTGCGGCTGGGGAGCGTCCGGGGTAGAAGACGTCGTCCGTGGGGCTCTCCAGCTCACTGTCGTCTAACGACTTCCTCTTGTTAGAGCTGCGGAGAGGAAGAGGGGAGAGAGGAGTCAAGAATGGCTACCTATTCCCTATGTAGTACACTAGGGCCCTGGCCTAAAGTAGTGCACTATTGGACCGGAGTCTCGTCGAATGGTCAACACTTGCTTCCCCCTGCGGCAGGAATCCAGTTTGATCACTGAATGAGACCTACACATTTCTGCTTCCACTTCTGTCTCCCACTACTGTCTCCCTGCTCCTGTCTCCCACTACTGTCTCCCTGCTCCTGTCTCCCACTACTGTCTCACACTACTGTCTCCCTGCTCCTGTCTCCCACTACTGTCTCCCTGCTCCTGTCTCCCACTTCTGTCTCCCACTATTGTCTCCCTGCTCCTGTCTCCCACTTCTGTCTCCCTTCTCCTGTCTCCCACTACTGTCTCCCTGCTCCTGTCTCCCACTACCCTCTCCCTGCTCCTGTCTCCCACTTCTGTCTCCCACTACTGTCTCCCTGCTCCTGTCTCCCACTTCTGTCTCCCACTACTGTCTCCCTGCTCATGTCTCCCACTACTGTCTCCCTGCTCCTGACTCCCTTCTTCTGTCTCCCACTTCTGTCTCCCACTACTGTCTCCCTGCTCCTGTCTCCCTGCTCCTGTCTCCCACTTCTGTCTCCCTTCTCCTGGCTCCCACTACTGTCTCCCTGCTCCTGTCTCCCACTTCTGTCTCCCTTCTCCTGTCTCCCACTACTGTCTCCCTGCTCCTGTCTCCCACTTCTGTCTCCCACTACTGTCTCCCATCTCCCACTTCTGTCTCCTACTACTGTCTCCCTGCTCCTGTCTCCCACTTCTGTCTCCCACTATTCTCTCCCTGCTACTGTCTCCCTCTTCTGTCTCCCTTCTCCTGTCTCCCACTTCTGTCTCCCACCACTCTCTCCCTGCTACTGTCTCCCTCTTCTGTCTCCCTTCTCCTGTCTCCCACTTCTGTCTCCCACTGTTGTCTCCCTGCTCCTGTCTCCCACTTCTGTCTCCCTGCTCCTGTCTCCCACTACTGTCTCCCTGCTCCTGTCTCCCACTTCTGTCTCCCTGCTCCTGTCTCTCACTTCTGTCTCCCTTCTCCTGTCTCCCACTACTGTCTCCCTGCTCCTGTCTCCCACTACTGTCTCCCTGCTCCTGTCTCCCACTTCTGTCTCCCACTACTGTCTCCCTGCTCCTGTCTCCCACTTCAGTCTCCTACTACTGTCTCCCTGCTCATGTCTCCCACTACTGTCTCCCTGCTCCTGACTTCCTTCTCCTGTCTCCCACTTCTGTCTCCCACTACTGTCTCCTTGCTCCTGTCTCCCACTTCTGTCTCCCTGCTCCTGTCTCCCACTACTGTCTCCCTGCTCCTGTCTCCCACTACTGTCTCCCACTACCGTCTCCTGTCTCCCACTTCTGTCTCCCACTACTGTCTCCCTGCTCCTGTCTCCCACTACTCTCTCCCTGCTACTGTCTCCCTTCTCCTGTCTCCCACTTCTGTCTCCCACTGTTGTCTCCCTGCTCCTGTCTCCCACTTCTGTCTCCCTTCTCCTGTCTCCCACTACTGTCTCCCTGCTCCTGTCTCCCACTACTGTCTCCCTGCTCCTGTCTCCCACTACTGTCTCCCTGCTCCTGTCTCCCACTACTCTCTCCCTGCTACTGTCTCCCTTCTCCTGTCTCCCACTTCTGTCTCCCACTGTTGTCTCCCTGCTCCTGTCTCCCACTTCTGTCTCCCTGCTCCTGTCTCCCACTACTGTCTCCCACTTCTGTCTCCCACTACTGTCTCCCTGCTCCTGTCTCCCACTTCTGTCTCCCTTCTCCTGTCTCCCACTACTGTCTCCCTGCTCCTGTCTCCCACTACTGTCTCCCTGCTCCTGTCTCCCACTACTGTCTCCCACTTCTGTCTCCCACTTCTGTCTCCCACTACTGTCTCCCTACTTCTGTCTCCCTTCTCCTGTCTCCCACTACTCTCTCCCTGCTCCTGTCTTTCTGCTCCTGTCTCCCACTTCTGTCTCCCACTACTGTCTCCCTGCTTCTGTCTCCCTGCTTCTGTCTCCCACTAGTGTCTCCCGTCTCCCACTTCTGTCTCCCACTACTGTCTCCCTGCTCCTGTCTCCCACTACTGTCTCCCTGCTCCTGTCTCCCACTTCTGTCTCCCACTACTGTCTCCCTGCTCCTGTCTCCCACTTCAGTCTCCTACTACTGTCTCCCTGCTCATGTCTCCCACTACTGTCTCCCTGCTCCTGACTTCCTTCTCCTGTCTCCCACTTCTGTCTCCCACTACTGTCTCCTTGCTCCTGTCTCCCACTTCTGTCTCCCTGCTCCTGTCTCCCACTACTGTCTCCCTGCTCCTGTCTCCCACTACTGTCTCCCACTACCGTCTCCTGTCTCCCACTTCTGTCTCCCACTACTGTCTCCCTGCTCCTGTCTCCCACTACTCTCTCCCTGCTACTGTCTCCTTCTCCTGTCTCCCACTTCTGTCTCCCACTGTTGTCTCCCTGCTCCTGTCTCCCACTTCTGTCTCCCTTCTCCTGTCTCCCACTACTGTCTCCCTGCTCCTGTCTCCCACTACTGTCTCCCTGCTCCTGTCTCCCACTACTGTCTCCCTGCTCCTGTCTCCCACTACTCTCTCCCTGCTACTGTCTCCCTTCTCCTGTCTCCCACTTCTGTCTCCCACTGTTGTCTCCCTGCTCCTGTCTCCCACTTCTGTCTCCCTGCTCCTGTCTCCCACTACTGTCTCCCACTTCTGTCTCCCACTACTGTCTCCCTGCTCCTGTCTCCCACTTCTGTCTCCCTTCTCCTGTCTCCCACTACTGTCTCCCTGCTCCTGTCTCCCACTACTGTCTCCCTGCTCCTGTCTCCCACTACTGTCTCCCACTTCTGTCTCCCACTTCTGTCTCCCACTACTGTCTCCCTACTTCTGTCTCCCTTCTCCTGTCTCCCACTACTCTCTCCCTGCTCCTGTCTTTCTGCTCCTGTCTCCCACTTCTGTCTCCCACTACTGTCTCCCTGCTTCTGTCTCCCTGCTTCTGTCTCCCACTAGTGTCTCCCGTCTCCCACTTCTGTCTCCCACTACTGTCTCCCTGCTCCCGTCTCCCACTTATGTCTCCCACTACTCTCTCCCTGCTACTGTCTCCCTCTTCTGTCTCCCTTCTCCTGTCTCCCACTTCTGTCTCCCACTACTGTCTCCCTACTTCTGTCTCCCTTCTCCTGTCTCCCACTACTCTCTCCCTGCTCCTGTCTCCCATTTCTGTCTCCCTTCTCCTGTCTCCCACTACTGTCTTCCTGCTCCTGTCTCCCACTACTGTCTCCCTGCTCCTGTCTCCCACTTCTGTCTCCCTTCTCCTGTCTCCCACTTCTGTCTCCCACTACTGTCTCCCTTCTCCTGTCTCCCACTACCGACTCCCACTACTGTCTCCCTGCTCCTGTCTCCCACTTCTGTCTCCCTTCTCCTGTCTCCCACTTCTGTCTCCCACTACTGTCTCCCTTCTCCTGTCTCCCACTACCGACTCCCACTACTGTCTCCCTGCTCCTGTCTCCCACTTCTGTCTCCCTTCTCCTGTCTCCCACTTCTGTCTCCCACTACTGTCTCCCTTCTCCTGTCTCCCACTACCGGCTCCCACTACTGTCTCCCTTCTCCTGTCTCCCACTTCTGTCTCCCTTCTCCTGTCTCCCACTACTGTCTTCCTGCTCCTGTCTCCCACTACTGTCTCCCTGCTCCTGTCTCCCACTTCTGTCTCCCTTCTCCTGTCTCCCACTTCTGTCTCCCTTCTCCTGTCTCCCACTTCTGTCTCCCACTACTGTCTCCCTTCTCCTGTCTCCCACTACTGTCTCCCACTACTGTCTCCCTGCTCCTGTCTCCCTGCAGCCTTTATTTAACCAGGGAAGTCACATTGAGAGTTCAGGCAGAGGATGAGGACAGCAGGATGAGAACAGTAGAAATGGACAGGAAGGAGAGAGTTGAAAACAGACACAGAGGTAAACCTAAAAGGCGGATGTGGGTGAGAGTACGTTTAAGGATATGAGATGTGAGCACAGGACCTTTTCTGAGTTTGTTTTAAGTATAGTCGGCAGGACAGTGTGTGTGTGTGTCTGTATGTGTCAGAATAACTACCTCCGTGGAAGGTTTGCGTACAGCTCGACCTCAGACCTACAGTGCCAGAGAAGACAGAAAGAGAGAGAGAGAGGTGGAGAGAAGGATAGGGGGGGAGGAGAGAGCATCACACATTTATAAGACCAGAAAGACAGAGAGACACAACAAGAGAGAAGAAAGAGATGGAACTCTCAGAGATGGAATGGACCAGAACACTCATAGCGGTTATCAACTGAGGCGGTCTACAATGTCCCGCATACATACTATCGAGTACAGCCTGTAGATATCAGACCTGGGTTCAAACTGTATTTGTTTTCCTTCATCAAATACTATTTGAACCCAGGTCTGGTGGAGGAGCAGCTCTTTTCAATTAGGAACCTTGAGTGGGTGGAACCTGTGTGACTGCTAAGCTGTTTGTTTCACCTAGGAACCATAGAGTGGAGGGAACTTAATTTAAGTGAGACCTACATGTACCTGGTGGAAGGGGATGCGAGGGAGCGCCGCCCAGAGCCACCTGGTTGATGTTGTAGTAGCCAGGACTCTCCAGGTCAGCCAGGAGAAGTTAGGACCAGATGCTGGGCTACAGGAGCTGGGAGGACACAGGAGGAGGAGGAGGAGGAGACATTTAGAAGACAGTAAATCAGCATTTGGATTGTGGAATTTGATGAACAAATGGCCAGCCAAGAGAACATTGGAAGAGTATGGAGAGAAAAATCGAGGGATAAGAGAGAGACAGAGCGAGAAGAAAGAGAAGTTGAGAGCTAGTAATATATTGAGATAGATAGAGCTATAGATAGAGAGACAGATTGATAGAGAGACAGATTGATAGAGAGAGATAGATAAATAGAGCTATACATAGAGATAGATAGCTATAGATGGAGAAAGATAGAGCTATAGATAATGATAGATAGATAGAGCTATACATAGAGATAGATATATCTAGATAGAGCTATATATAGAGCTATATA
>NW_027015453.1:0-11499 GCF_036934945.1 Oncorhynchus masou masou
ACAGTATGGCAACACATCTCCTCTAAATCTAAAAAGAACAATTAGTTGTATTTTCTTCCTCCCTTCCTCATTTTCTTAATGTTCTTATTCCTCCTCTATTTCTCTCTCTGACACTAAGGCTCTATCTCAATTAGTCTTTCTTAGATTCCTCTCCTCCTATCTCCTCTCTTCCTATCTCCTCTGCAATCTCTTCTACTCCTTCTCCAGCTGATCTCTCTCTTTAGTCAGGTTGTTGTAATTGGTCTGTTGCTGGTCTCTCTCCTTAGTCAGGTTGTTGTAATTGGTCTGTAGCTGGTCTCTCTCCTTAGTCAGATTGTTGTAATTGGTCTGTAGCTGGTCGCCTTCTTCTACTTCTTTTCACCTTTTTATGATTCCTGAGTAACTTCCTGGTCTACTTGGGGAAGTTTGTCATGGAAATTCAGTACTTAGAGACACTTGTTAATTTTTTCAAACAGTTAAAACCACCAAACATCCTGTCACTGGAATGCCAGCTGATGATTTTATTACCAAGTCAATCAGCTCAAGTTATCCCTAGTGGAAACATACCAGATTAGCTGCAGGATGCTAGAGTGGAGGACATGAAACACAACATTAGCAGGACAGAAATATCTTACTCTTTGTTAAGTAAATAATTGTTAAATATCCAACAACAAGGTAAATATCTAATTTAAGTTCCACTCAAACGATATACACCAGACACATCAACCTTATTATAAATGTCTCTTATAGCTCTATATCACTAATGAACATGTTGAATATATATAGGGGACTTCATTTACCTTCTGTTTATCTTATTGGAAGCCTCTCTAACATAATCCAGGTAGTCTGGGATACCCCACAGCAGCTTTCTAGGCCCTTAACTTTATTTGGTTTTTACTAATGACCTACCACTGGCACTGAGTAAGCCTGTGTGTCAATGTATACATGATTCAACATTATATAAGGCAGCTACCACAGCAAGGGAAATCACTGCACTACTTAACAAAGAGCTGCAGCCAGGTTTAGAATGGTTGACATAATACTCTAGTCCTAAATATATAAAACAAGAAGCATCTATTTGCATATTTAAAGTGAAATCAGCAGTTGCTACATGCATTGTTTTTGTCTTAAACATTTATGATATGACCCGATTGATTCTTGAACAATATAATTTTTAAATGCCTCATGAGTTTCTTTAACTGTTGTACCCCATCAGAACCCTACATATATATACTTGTTTTCATACATTGTGTGTGTGTGTGTGTGTGTGTGTGTGTGTGTGTGTGTGTGTGTGTGTGTGTGTGTGTGTGTGTGTGTGTGTGTGTGTGTGTGTGTGTGTGTGTGTGTCCAATCAACAATCAAATTTTATTTGTCACATACACATGGTTAGCAGATGTTAATGCGAGTGTAGCGAAATGCTTGTGCTTCTAGTTCCGATAATGCAGTAATAACCAACGAGTAATCTAGCTAACAATTCCAAAACTACTACCTTATACACAAGTGTAAAGGGATAAAGAATATGTACATAAAGATATATGAATGAGTGATGGTACAGAGGCAGTATAGGCAAGATGCAGTAGATGGTATTGAGTACAGTATATACATATGAGATGAGTATATAAACAAAGTGGCATAGTTAAAGTGGCTAGTGATACATGTATTACATAAGGATGCAGTAGATGATATAGAGTACAGTATATACGTATACATATGAGATAAATACTGTAGGATATGTAAACATTATATTAAGTAGCATTGTTTAAAGTGGCTAGTGATATATTTTACATCAATTCCCATCAATTCCCATTATTAAAGTGGCTGGAGTTGAGTCAGTGTGTTGGCAGCAGCCCCTCAATGTTAGTGGTGGCTGTTTAACAGTCTGATGGCCTTGAGATAGAAGCTGTTTTCAGTCTCTCGGTCCCAGCTTTGATGCACCTGTACTGACCTCGCCTTCTGGATGATAGCGGGTGAACAGGCAGTGGCTCAGGTGGTTGTTGTCCTTGATGATCTTTATGGCCTTCCTGTGACATCGGGTGGTGTCCTGGAGGTCAGGTAGTTTGCCCCGGTGATGCGTTGTGCAGACCTCACTACCCTCTGAGAGCCTTACGGTTGTGGGCGGAGCAGTTGCCGTACCAGGCGGTGATACAGCTCGACAGGATGCTCTCGATTGTGCATCTGTTGAAGTTTGTGAGTGTTTTTGGTGACAAACCGAATTTCTTCAGCTTCCTGAGGTTGAAGGCGCTGCTGCTGTCTGTGTGGGTGGACCAATTCAGTTTGTCTGTGATGTGTACGCGAGGAACTTGTGTCTTACTACCCTCTCCACTACTGTTCCATCGATGTGGATAGGGGGGTGTTCCCTCTGTTGTTTCCTGAAGTCCACAATCATCTCCTTTGTTTTGTTGACGTTGGAGTGTGAGTTATTTTCCTGACACCACACTCTGGAGGGCCCTCACCTCCTCCCTGTAAGCCGTCTCGTCGTTGTTGGTAATCAAGCTACTACTGTTGTGTCGTCCGCAAACTTGATGATTGAGTTGGAGCGTGCATACGCAGCGTGGGTGAACAGGGAGTACGTGTGTGTGTGTGTGTGTGTGTGTGTGTGTGTGCGTGTGTGTGATTTCTTAGTTCTTACCTGAGCGATGGGTCTCACTCTTCACTCTCACTCATTGCTGTGTTCTGTTTTTCTTCAAAAACATTGTTTAATGCAATAACCTGTCTGTTGACTCAGTCATCCATCTTAACTAACAGTATGATTACATTTTAACTGACTCCTAATGGTAATATTGTCACACCCTGGCCTTAGTTATCTTTGTTTTCTTTATGATTTTGGTTAGGCCAGGGTGTGACATGAGTGATTTATGTGTTTTGTCTTGTCTAGGTTTTTTTGTAGATTTATGGGGTTGTGTTCTTTTAGGTGTCTAGGTAAGTCTATGGTTGCCTGGATTGGTTCTCAATCAGAGGCAGGTGTTTATCGTTGTCTCTGATTGGGAGCCATATTTAGGCAGCCATATTCTTTGGGTATTTTGGTGGGTGATTGTTTCCTGTGTCAGTGTTTGTGCCACACGGGACTGTTTCGGTTTTCACGTTTCTTGTTTTTTGAAGTTGTGTTCATGTTTAGTGTCTATTATTAAAGAACCATGAATTTCAACCACGCTGCGTTTTAGTCCGCCTCCTTCCCAGGAAGAAGGCCGTGACAGAATCACCCACCACAACAGGTCCAAGCGGCGTGGTGACAGGCAGCGCCAGCAGAAACAGCACAACCAGGACTTCTGGACGTGGGAGGGGAAATCCTCGACGGAGAGGACCCTGGGCAAAGCCAGGGAGTGTCGCCGTCCCCAAGGTGCAGTAGGAGAAGCGACAGCAGGAGCAGCGCAAGGAGCAATGGACATGGGAGGACGAGTTGGACGGTGATGGACCCTGGACACAGCTGGGGAATATCGCCGCCAAGGCAGAGCTGGAGGCAGCCAAAGCGGAGAGGCGGTGGTTTGAAGGAGGCAGCATGGAAGCAGGGCTGGAACGAGTGTCAGCCTCAAAAATGTATTGGGGTGAACACAGGAAGTATGGCGAAGCCAGGTAGGAGACCTGCGCCAACTTCCTGTGCTTACCGGAGCGAGAGAGACCGGGCAGATGCCGTGTTATGCTGTGGAGCGCACGGTGTCCCTAGTGCGTGTGTGCAATGCCCAGTGCGGCACATACCAGCTCCTCGTATTGGCCGTGCTAGAGTGGGCATCGAGCCAAGTGCCATGAAACCGGCTCTACGCATCTGGTCTCCAGTGCGTCTCCTTAGGCGGCGTACATGTTACCAGCCCCCTTCGCATGCTGTCCCCGGTTCGCCTGCACAGCCGAGTGCGGGCTATTCCACCTCGCACTGGCAGGGCGACCGGGGGCATTCAACCAGGTGGGGTTGGGCAGGCTCGGTGCTCAAGAGCTCCAGTGTGCCTGTACGGTCCGGTCTATCCAGTGCCACCTCCACGCACCAGCCCTCCGTGGCAGCCCCCGCACCAGGCTTCCTGTGAGTGTCCAGATCCCAGTACTCCCTGTTCCTCCTCCCCGCAATTGCCCTGAGGTGCGTGTCCTCGGCCCAGTACCACCAGCACTGGCACCACGCACCAGGTCTACAGTGCGCCTCGGCTGTCCAGAGCTGCTAGAGTCTCCCGTCTGTCCAGAGCAGCTAGGAGTCTCCGTCTGTCCAGAGCCGCCAGAGTCTCCCGTCTGTCCAGATCCGCCGGTCTCACGTCTGCCCATGCTCTACCGACTGTGGCTCAGTCGGTAGAGCATGGCGCTTGCAACGCATGCGTCGTGGGTTCGATTCCCGCTGGGGCCACCCATATGTAAAAGTAGTGGCCCCAGCCGACTTGTAAGTCGCTTTGGACAAAGCGTCTGCTAAATGGGATATTATTATTATTATTATTAGCCGCCAGAGTCTCCCATCTGTCCAGAACCGCAGAGTCTCCCGTCCATGAGCCGCCAGAGTCTGTCATGAGCCAGAGTCTCCCGTCTGTCATGAGCCGCCAGAGTCTCCCGTCTGTCATGAGCCGCCAGAGTCTCCCGTCTGTCATGAGCCGCCAGAGTCTCCCGTCTGCCCAGAGCCGCCAGAGTCTCCCGTCTGCCCAGAGCCGCCAGAGTCTCCCGTCTGCCCAGAGCCGCCAGAGTCTCCCGTCTGCCCAGAGCCGCCAGAGTCTCCCGTCTGCCCAGAGCCGCCAGAGTCTCCCGTCTGCCCAGAGCCGCCAGAGTCTCCCGTCTGCCCAGAGCCGCAGAGTCTCCCGTCTGCCCAGAGCCGCCAGAGTCTCCCGTCTGCCCAGAGCCGCCAGAGTCTCCCGTCTGCCCAGAGCCGCAGAGTCTCCCGTCTGCCCAGGAGCCGCCAGAGTCTCCCGTCTGCCCAGAGCCGCCAGAGTCTCCCGTCTCCGTGCCCAGAGCCGCCAGAGTCTCCCGTCTGCCCAGAGCCGCCAGAGTCTCCCGTCTGTCATGAGCCGCCAGAGTCTCCCGTCTGTCATGAGCCGCCAGAGTCTCCCGTCTGTCAGCCAGGATCCTCCAGAGCCGCCAGTCAGCCAGGATCTTCCAGAGCCGCCAGTCAGCCAGGATCTTCCAGAGCCGCCAGTCAGCCAGGATCTTCCAGAGCCGCCAGTCAGCCAGGATCTTCCAGAGCCGCCAGTCACCCAGGATCTTCCAGAGCCGCCAGTCACCCAGGATCTTCCAGAGCCGCCAGTCACCCAGGATCCGCCAGTCAGCCAGGATCCGCCAGAGCAGCCATTCAGCCAGGATTTGCCAGAGCCGTCATTCAGCCAGGATTTGCCAGGGACGCCATTCAGCCAGGATCTGCCAGAGCAGCCATTCAGCCAGGATTTGCCAGAGCCGCCATTAACCCTGAAGCTGCCAGAGCCGTCCAACCAGCCTGGAGCTACCTCAGTCCGGAGCTGCCCCTCAGTCCAGTGGGGCCATTTAGTAGGGTGGCCAATCCTGGCCGGCGGCGAGGTCGCCGTTCCTAGGTTGCTACAAAAACGGACTAAGACTATGGTGGAGTGGGTCCATGTCCCCGCGCCAGAGCCGCACCGTGGACAGATGCCCACCCAGACCCTCCCCTATGGGTTTAGGTGTGCGCCGGGAGTCAGCACCTTTGGGGGAGGGGGTGCTGTCACGCCCTGGCCTTAGTTATCTTTGCTTTCTTTATTATTTTGGTTAGGCCAGGGTGTGACATGGGTGATTTATGTGTTTGCATTGTCTAGGTTTATTTGTAGATTTATGGAGCTGTGTTCTTTTAGGTGTCGGTGAAGTCTATGGTTGCCTGGATTGGTTCTCAATCTGAGGCAGGTGTTTATCGTTGTCTTTGATTGGAGCCATATTTAGGCAGCCATATTCTTTGGGTATTTTGTGGGTGATTGTTTCCTGTGTCAGTGTTTGTGCCACACGGGACTGTTTTTGGTTTTCACGTTTCTTGTTTTGTAGTTTGTGTTCATGTTTAGTGTCTCTTATTAAAGAACCATGAACTTCAACCACGCTGCGTTTTAGTCCGCCTCTCCTTCCCAGGAAGAAAGCCGTGACAAATATCTACTGTATGATTACCTTTCTAACTGACTCTAATGGTAATATCTACTGTATGATTACCTTTCTAACTGACTCTAATGGTAATATCTACTGTATGATTACCTTTCTAACTGACTCCTAATGGTAATATCTACCTTTCTAACTGTAATGGCAATATCTACTGTATCTTTTTCTAACTGACTCCTAATGGCAATATCTACTGTATGATTACCTTTCTAACGGTCTCCTAATGGTAATATCTACTGTATGATTACCTTTCTAACTGACTCCTAATGGCAATATCTACTGTATGATTACCTTTCTAACTGTCTCTAATGGTAATATCTACTGTATGATTACCTTTCTAACTGTCTCCTAATGGTAATATCTACTGTATGATTACCTTTCTAACTGACTCCTAATGGTAATATCTACTGTATGATTACCTTTCTAACTGTCTCCTAATGGTAATATCTACTGTATGATTCTAACTTCAACTGACTAGTAGTTGGTAACATCTACCAAGGATTGCTCTGGTAATATCTACTGTATGATTCTAACTTCAGTCTCCATATGCGTGTCTCTGTTGTCTGTCTGTGGTCGACTGCAGTTGAAAGAATGTTTTAAGTATCCAATCACTTTCAAGCAGGACGTCATATGTCACAATAACTATATGTGACATGGTTAAGTAAGGATGTGACATTATGGCTCGCCCTCCGTGACTCATTCAATCAGGAAGCTGGTGGAACTCAGAGGACATTGTTCCTTTATTATTAATCTGTGCCTTTGTTCTTCTTATTATAAGTTATTTATAATAATTGATAATGAAAAAAATGTCATGTGAAGTCACATGACATGTTGCTAATAAAAAGAGCAAGAGAGATTTGTGTACAGTTTACCTGAAAATGATACATAATGAACTGTACATTTTAACATTGACAACAGCTATTGAGTGATACATTCCTAATTTGTTTTGTGTGCGTGCATGATCCTGTGTGTGTGTGTGTGTGTGTGTGTGTGTGCACATGCCTTTCTCTCCAACTTCTCGTTTGTACAGCCATTCTACCAACATATATGTTCATTCAGATACAGTAAAGAGTTCAACAGCAACAGCAGTACCTATAAAGAGCATTTTTTCACAGATCCCAGAACTGTGGATATGAACACTGATAGTCCCACCATTCTCCTTGGCCTGATGACCAGTAAGGTACCACCCACACAGTTCTCACCTTCACCACCATTAGGCTCTACACTCCTCCAATACCTGCAGTAGAAACAACAGAGTTATATTGGCCACTCTCTCCAGTATGAACAACACAGTTTGACTGACCACTCTCTCAGAACCTAGAATATGAACAACACAGAGGTAGACTGACCTCTCTCAGAACCTAGAGTATGAACAAATTGACAGACTGACCCTGTCACTAAACCGGTCCCTTTCTTTAGTCAGGGTAATGTAACGCTCCTCTAACTGTCTCTCTCGTTAAGCTGGTCACTCTTTCTCTGTAACTGGTCTCTCTCAGCTCAGTAACTGGTTTCACGGGACTGGTCACACAGGTCAATGATACCTCTACTGTATCTGTCTGTACACAGGTGGTATCTGTCTGTACACAGGTCAATGATACCTCTACTGGTATCTGTCTGTACACAGGTCAATGATACCTCTAACTGGTATCTGTCTGTACACAGGTCAATGATACTTCTACTGGTATCTGTCTGTACACAGGTCAATGATACCACTACTGGTATCTGTCTGTACACAGGTCAATGATACCTCTACTGGTATCTGTCTGTACACAGGTCAATGATACCTCTACTGGTATCTGTCTGTACACAGGTCAATGATACTTCTACTGGTATCTGTCTGTACACAGGTCAATGATACCACTACTGGTATCTGTCTGTACACAGGTCAATGATACCTCTACTGGTATCTGTCTGTACACAGGTCACTGATACCTCTACTGGTATCTGTCTGTACACAGGTCAATGATACCACTACTGGTATCTGTCTGTACACAGGTCAATGATACCTCTACTGGTATCTGTCTGTACACAGGTCAATGATACCTCTACTGGTATCTGTCTGTACACAGGTCAATGATACCTCTACTGGTATCTGTCTGTACACAGGTCAATGATATCTACTGGTATCTGTCTGTACACAGGTCAATGATACCTCTACTGGTATCTGTCTGTACACAGGTCAATGATACCTCTACTGGTATCTGTCTGTACACAGGTCAATGATACTCTACTGGTATCTGTCTGTACACAGGTCAATGATACCTCTACTGGTATCTGTCTGTACACAGGTCAATGATACCTCTACTGGTATCTGTCTGTACACAGGTCAATGATACCTCTACTGGTATCTGTCTGTACACAGGTCAATGATACCTCTTACTGGTATCTGTCTGTACACAGGTCAATGATACCTCTACTGGTATCTGTCTGTACACAGGTCAATGATACCTCTACTGGTATCTGTCTGTACACAGGTCAATGATACCTCTACTGATACCTCTACTGGTATCTGTCTGTACACAGGTCAATGATACCTCTACTGGTATCTCTGTACTGTATACCTCTACTGGTATCTGTCTGTACACAGGTCAATGATACCTCTACTGGTATCTGTCTGTACACAGGTCAATGATACCTCTACTGGTATCTGTCTGTACACAGGTCAATGATACCTCTACTGGTATCTGTCTGTATACAGGTCAATGATACCTCTACTGGTATCTGTCTGTACACAGGTCAATGATACCTCTACTGGTATCTGTCTGTACACAGGTCAACTGGTATCTGTCTGTACACAGGTCAATGATACCTCTACTGGTATCTGTCTGTACACAGGTCAATGATACCTCTACTGGTATCTGTATCTGTACACAGGTCAATGATACCTCTACTGGTATCTGTCTGTACACAGGTCAATGATACCTCTACTGGTATCTGTCTGTACACAGGTCAATGATACCTCTACTGGTATCTGTCTGTACACAGGTCAATGATACCTCTACTGGTATCTGTCTGTACACAGGTCAATGATACCTCTACTGGTATCTGTCTGTACACAGGTCAATGATACCTCTACTGGTATCTGTCTGTACACAGGTCAATCTACTGGTATCTGTCTGTACACAGGTCAATGATACCTCTACTGGTATCTGTCTGTACACAGGTCAATGACACCACTACTGGTATCTGTCTGTACACAGGTCAATGATACCTCTACTGGTATCTGTCTGTACACAGGTCAATGTACCTGTACACAGGTCAATGATACCTCTACTGGTATCTGTCTGTACACAGGTCAATGATACCTCTACTGGTATCTGTCTGTACACAGGTCAATGACACCTCTACTGGTATCTGCTGTACACAGGTCAATGATACCTCTACTGGTATCTGTCTGTACACAGGTCAATGATACCTCTACTGGTATCTGTCTGTACACAGGTCAATGATACCTCTACTGGTATCTGTCTGTACACAGGTATCTGTCTGTACACAGGTCAATGATACCTCTACTGGTATCTGTCTGTACACAGGTCAATGATACCTCTACTGGTATCTGTCTGTACACAGGTCAATGATACCTCTACTGGTATCTGTCTGTACACAGGTCAATGATACCTCTACTGGTATCTGTCTGTACACAGGTCAATGATACCTCTACTGGTATCTGTCTGTACACAGGTCAATGATACCTCTACTGGTATCTGTCTGTACACAGGTCAATGATACCTCTACTGGTATCTGTCTGTACACAGGTCAATGATACCTCTACTGGTATCTGTCTGTACACAGGTCAATGATACTGGTATCTGTCTGTACACAGGTCAATGATGTACACAGGTCAATGTCTGTCTGTACACAGGTCAATGACACCTCTACTGGTATCTGTCTGTCACACAGGTCAATGATACCTCTACTGGTATCTGTCTGTACACAGGGTATCTGTCTGTACACAGGTCAATGACACCTCTACTGGTATCTGTTTGGTCAATGATACCTCTACTGTCTGTCTGCTCCACTGATCCAGTCAATGATACCTCTACTGTATCTGTCTGTACACAGGTCAATGAACCTCTAGGCTGTCTGTACACAGGTCAAATGGTATTTCTGTACACAGGTCAATTCATTAGTCTGTACACAGGTCAATGATAATTCTACTGGACAAAGGTCAATGATACCTCTACTGGTATCTGTCTGTACACAGGTCAATGATACCTCTACTGGTATCTGTCTGTACACAGGTCATCGACACTTCTACTGGTATCTGTCTGTACACAGGTCAATGATACCTCTACTGGTATCTGTCTGTACAGGTCAATGATACCTCTACTGGTATCTGTCTGTACACAGGTCAATGACACCTCTACTGGTATCTTTTGGTCTCTGTCTTGCTCCAGACCAGTGGTGTTGTAACAGGCCTCTAAATGTTTTCTCTCTTCATTAGAACCAAAGAAAGAGAAGTTCCTGTGATGTGTTCCAAAATGACACTATATTCCTTATATGGTGAGCTGCTTTTGACCAAAGCCTTAAGTGCCCTGGTCAAAAGTAGTGTACTTTAAAGAGAAGACGATATTTGGGACACTGTGGTTGTGGTATTTTCATACATTTTTTGTGTGTCAGCAATTTTGAAACACTGCTGGTCCCACAAGCTCTGTAACATCTGTAAGTCTGAATTGTGATCCTTGCTTTGTGTGAACAGAACTATAGTGTGATAATAAAATACATATCTATCCTATAGGCCAGGGTTAAAGTAATGCACTATATATGGAATAGAGTCCCAAATGACACCCTATATTCCCAAATGGCACGCTATCCCCTATATTAGTGTACTACGTTTGACCAGTGCACTAATGGATTGTCATTTGGGACACAGCCTCACTCACAGAAAGCCAGTCTCAGGGAGATGTTGAGAGTTACTTGTCGAACACAGCACTCCTAAACACACAGCAGCCAGCCTGTAGAGTCTTAGTCTTCCATCTGCAGAGGAACAGTCACACACACACACACACACACACACACACACACACACATCATCCTACATCACTAATGATTATGATTAGAATTCTGAAAGCCAAACATTTCCATTGCGTCATTGGTTTTTCTTTCGATTGAGGGTAGGCAGTAACAGTTTGCTCAAGCTTGTGGTCACCTCACATCAGATAAACAGGAAGCTACTGTATGAAGAAATTACCAAAATTACACAATAAAGCCGAAGCATGAATTAAAGGGTCTGTGATTGCTATATCACATTTTATTTTTTTTACTTTTAAATGAATAATATTTCCCCATTGATTCTTGTATGTAGCTTATTCTGTAAATGCCTCATGAGATTAGTTTAACTATCAAACCCCATCAGGACCCAAAATATAAGCTTGTTCTGCCATGGAACTGTTAACAAACACACTGTAGCCTCAAATTGTTGAAACTATCATTTTCAACTCGTGGAGGATCAGTCCTTGCATGCATAGTTCTGTC
>NW_027015454.1:0-7500 GCF_036934945.1 Oncorhynchus masou masou
GCTACATAGTGGAATAATGTTGAACAAAACTGGACACAGGGCTACATAGTGGAATAATGTTGAACAAACTGGACACAGGGCTACATAGTGGAATAATGTTGAACAAACTGGACACAGGGCTACATAGTGGAATAATGTTGAACAAACTGGACACAGGGCTACATAGTGGAATAATGTTGAACAAACTGGACAGAAAGCTACATAGTGGAATAATGTTGAACAAACTGGACACAGGGCTACATAGTGGAATAATGTTGAACAAATTGGACATGAAGCTACATAGTGGAATAATGTTGAACAAACTGGACAGAAAGCTACATAGTGGAATAATGTTGAACAAACTGGACAGAAAGCTACATAGTGGAATAATGTTGAACAAAACTGGACACAGGGCTACATAGTGGAATAATGTTGAACAAATTGGACATGAGGGCTACATAGTGGAATAATGTTGAACAAACTGGACAGAAAGCTACATGGTGGAATTATGTTGAACTAAATGGGCTTAGAGCTACATAGTAACGGTTTTCATCGTCAGATGAGGAAGAGTAGACGGACCAAAGCGCAGGGTGGTAAGTGTTCATCTTTGTTTATTGAACTGAACACTGGAAGCCCGAGGCGCTGCCCCAAAAATATATTGGGAGGAGGCACACGGGGAGTATGGCTAAGTCCAGGTAGGAGACCTGGAGCCAACTCCCCGTGCTTACCGTGGAGAGAGATGGACCGGGCAGGCACCGTGTTATGCTGTGAGGCACATGGCGTCTACGGTGCGCAGGCATAGCCCGGTGCGGTACATAGCAGCGCCTCGTATCGGCCGGGCTAGTTTGGGCATCGAGCCAGGTGCCATGAAGCAGGCTCAGTGCATCTGTTCTCCAGTGCGTCTCCTCGGGCCGGGTACATGGCACCAGCCTTACGCATGGTGTCCCCGGTTCACCAGCACAGCCCAGTGCGGGCTATTCCATCTCGCCACACTGGCCTGGCTACGGGGAGCATTTAACCAGGAAAGGTAGGGCAGGCTCGGTGCTCGAGACCTCCTGTGCGCCTTCACGGTCCGGTCTATCCGGTGCCACCTCCACGCACCAGCCCTCCGGTGGCAGCCCCCTTGCCAGGAGCTGCCAGAGCCGCCAGTCTGCCAGAAGCTGCCAGAGCCGCCAGTCTGCCAGGAACTGCCAGAGCCGCCAGTCTGCCAGGAGCTGCCAGAGCCGTCAGTCAGCCAGGAGCTGCCGAGCCGTCAGTCAGCCAGGAGCTGCCAGAGCCGCCCTTCACTCCAGAGCTGCCGGAGCTTCCCGACTGTCCGGTGCTGCCGGAATCTCCCATCCGTCCGGTGCTTCCGGAATCTCCCCTCCGTCCGGTGATGACGGAATCTCCCGTCCATTTGGGACCCGTGGCTTATGTCCTCAAGTCCGAGGTCGGCGGTGAAATTCGCCGTATTAAGAGGCCATGGAGGCGGGTAGAGAGGTGGAGAAGGACAATGGTGGAGTGGGGTCCACGCCCCGCGCCAGAGCCGCCACCCCGGACAGACATCCACCCAGACCCTCCCCTATAGGTTTAAGTTTTGTGGACGGAGTCCGCACCTTTGAGGGCGGGTACTGTCACGTTCTGACCTTAGTTCCTTTGTTTTGTCTTTTGTTTTAGTATGGTCAGGGCGTGAGTTGGGTGGGTTGTCTATGTTAGTTTGTCTATGATTTTCTATTTCTGTGTTTGGCCTGGTACGGTTCTCAATCAGAGGCAGCTGTCAATCATTTTCCCTGATTGAGAACCATATTGAGGTAGCCTGTTTTTGATTGTGTTTTGTGGGTGGTTGTTTCCTGAGTCTTTGTATGTCTACACCAGACAGAACTGTCCCGGTTGTTTCTTTGTTGTTTTGTTATTCAGTGTTCAGTTTTCATTAAATAAGATGAACACTTACGACGCTGCCCTTTGGTCCTCACCTTCATCCCACGACAGCCGCTACACAGGGACAAACCCGGATGATGCTGGGCCAATTGTGCGCCGCACTACTGGACTCCCAATCACGGCCGGATATGATGCAGCCTGGATTCAAACCAGGGACTGAGATGCAGTACCTTAGACCCCTGGGCCACTCGGGACGCCACTCGGGACGTCACTCGGGACGCCACTCGTGGCGCCACTCGGGACACCAACATTCAAGCAATGATAAAGCAGTGAGAGAACATGGGATTCAGTTGCAGCACATGCGGCCTACAAAGTTTCAAGTATAGGCTAGCGAATTTGATTTGAATTTTGAAATACAACAGGGCCTATGTGGATATAGTTAGTAGGCTGACATAACATTTCCACTAATGTTATTAGCCTTCCTCCTCTTTTCTCTCTCTATTGTTGCATCATTCCCTCCTCGTTTTCAACAGTTACATGAAAAATATTTTGTCCGGTCTTATCTTCATCATTCTAATGACATCCTTGAACAATATAGGGCTAGAATTAGATGCAGAAGGCTTTAAACTTCTCTTCAATAAGATGGAAAGGTTATGGGTCTGAATAAATAACTGCTACAGTCTAGCGCCAACCCGCGTTCGTTGTTCTATTCTAATGTGCCTACTACAGGTGACCAAATGTATCTACTACAGGTAACCTACTGTACCTACTACAGGTAACAACTGTACCTACTACAGGTGACCTACTGTACCTACTACCAGTGACCTACTGTACATACTACAGGTAACCTACAACAGGTAACAACTGTACCTGCTACATGTGACCTACTGTACCTACTACAGGTGACCTACTGTATCTTCTACATGTAAACTACTGTACCTACTACATGTGACCTACTGTACCTACTACAGGTAACCTAATACAGGTGACCTACTGTACCTACTACATGTGAACTACTGTAACTACTAAAGGTAACCTAATACAGGTGACCTACTGTACTGACTACAGGTGACCTACTGTACTGACTACAGGTGACCTACTGTACCTACTACATGTGAACTACTGTAACTATTACAGGTAACCTAATACAGGTGACATACTGTACCGACTACAGGTGACCTACTGTACCTACTACAGGTAACAAATGTACCTACTACAGGTGACCTATTGTACCTACCACAGGTAACCTACTACAGGTGACCTACCACAGGTAACCTACTAGAGGTGACCTACTACAGGTAACCCACGACAGGTGACCTATTGTACCTACTACAGGTGACCTAATACAGGTGACCTATTGTACCTACATTTACATTACATTTAAGTCATTTAGCAGACGCTCTACTACAGGTAACAACTGTACCTACTACAGGTGACCTACTGTACCTACTACAGGTGACCTAATACAGGTGACCTACTGTACCTACTACAGGTAACAAATGTACCTACTACAGGTGACCTATTGTACCTACCACAGGTAACCTACTACAGGTGACCTACCACAGGTAACCTACTAGAGGTGACCTACTACAGGTAACCCACGACAGGTGACCTATTGTACCTACTACAGGTGACCTAATACAGGTGACCTATTGTACCTACATTTACATTACATTTAAGTCATTTAGCAGACGCTCTACTACAGGTAACAACTGTACCTACTACAGGTGACCTACTGTACCTACTACAGGTGACCTAATACTGGTGACCTAATGTACCTACTACAGGTAACCTACTACAGGTAACAACTGTACCTACTACAGGTGACATATTGTACCTACCACAGTTTACCTACTACAGATGACCTACTACAGGTAACCTACGACAGGTGACCTATTGTACCTACTACAGGTAACCTAGTACATGTAACAACTGTACCTACTACAGGTGACCTACTGTACCTCCTAAAGGTAACCTACTACAGGTAACAACTGTACATACTACATGTGACCTACTACAGGTAACCTACTACAGGTAACATCTGTACCTACTACAGGTGACCTACTGTACCTACTAAAGGTAACCTACTACAGGTAACAACTGTACATACTACATGTGACCAACTGTACCTACTACAGGTGACCTAATACAGGTGACCTACTGTACCTACTACAGGTAACCTACTACAGGTAACAACTGCACCTACTACATGTGACCTACTGTACCTACTACAGGTGACCTAATGTACCTACTACAGGTAACCTACTACAGGTGACCTATTGTACGTACTACAGGTGACCTACTACAGGTAACAACTGTACCTACTACAGGTGACCTACTGTACCTACTAAAGGTAACCTACTACAGGTAACAACTGTACATACTACATGTGACCTACTGTACCTACTACAGGTGACCTAATACAGGTGACCTACTGTACCTACTACAGGTGACCTACTGTACCTACTACATGTGAACTACTGTACCTACTACATGTGAACTACTGTAACTACTACAGGTAACCTAATACAGGTGACCTACTGTACCGACTACAGGTGACCTACTGTACCGACTACAGGTGACCTACTGTACATACTACATGTGAACTACTGTAACTATTACAGGTAACCTAATACAGGTGACATACTGTACCGACTACAGGTGACCTATTGTACCTACTACAGGTAACCTAATACAGGTGACCTACTGTACCTACTACAGGTAACAAATGTACCTACTACAGGTGACCTATTGTACCTACCACAGGTAACCTACTACAGGTGACCTACCACAGGTAACCTACTAGAGGTGACCTACTACAGGTAACCCACGACAGGTGACCTATTGTACCTACTACAGGTGACCTAATACAGGTGACCTATTGTACCTACATTTACATTACATTTAAGTCATTTAGCAGACGCTCTACTACAGGTAACAACTGTACCTACTACAGGTGACCTACTGTACCTACTACAGGTGACCTAATACTGGTGACCTAATGTACCTACTACAGGTAACCTACTACAGCTAACAACTGTACCTACTACAGGTGACCTACTGTACCTACTACAGGTGAGCTACTACAGGTGACCTATTGTACCTACTACAGGTAACCTAATACAGGTGACATATTGTACCTACTACAGGTAACCTGCTACAGGTGACCTATTGTACCTACTACAGGTAACCTACTACAGGTAACAACTGTACCTACTACAGGTGACCTATTGTACCTAAAAACAGGTAACCTACTACAGGTGACCTACTACAGGTGACCTATTGTACCTACTACAGGTGACCTAATACAGGTGACCTATTGTACCTACTACAGGTAACCTACTACAGGTAACAACTGTACCTACTACAGGTGACCTATTGTACCTACCACAGTTTACCTACTACAGATGACCTACTACAGGTAACCTACGACAGGTGAACTATTGTACCTACTACAGGTGACCTAATACAGGTGACCTATTGTACCTACTACAGGTAACCTAGTACATGTAACAACTGTACCTACTACAGGTGACCTACTGTACCTCCTAAAGGTAATCAACTACAGGTAACAACTGTACATACTACATGTGACCTACTACAGGTAACCTACTACAGGTAACATCTGTACCTACTACAGGTGATCTACTGTACCTACTAAAGGTAACCTACTACAGGTAACAACTGTACATACTACATGTGACCAACTGTACCTACTACAGGTGACCTAATACAGGTGACCTACTGTACCTACTACAGGTAACCTACTACAGGTAACAACTGCACCTACTACATGTGACCTACTGTACCTACTACAGGTGACCTAATGTACCTACTACAGGTAACCTACTACAGGTGACCTATTGTACGTACTACAGGTGACCTACTACAGGTAACAACTGTACCTACTACAGGTGACATACTGTACCTACTAAAGGTACCCTACTACAGGTAACAACTGTACATACTACATGTGACCTACTGTACCTACTACAGGTGACCTAATACAGGTGACCTACTGTACCTACTACAGGTAACCTACTACAGGTAACAACTGCACCTACTACATGTGACCTACTGTACCTACTACAGGTGACCTACTGTACCTACCACAGGTAAACTAATACAGGTGAGCTACTGTACCTACTACAGGTACCAACTGTACCTACTACAGGTGACCTATTGTACCTACCACAGGTGACCTACTACAGGTAACCTACTACAGGTAACAACTGCACCTACTACATGTGACCTACTGTACCTACTACAGGTGACCTACTGTACCTACCACAGGTAAACTAATACAGGTGAGATACTGTACCTACTACAGGTACCAACTGTACCTACTACAGGTGACCTACTGTACCTACTACAGGTGACCTAATACAGGTGACCTAACAACTGCACCTACAACATGTGACCTACTGTACCTACTACAGGTGACCTACTGTACCTAATACAGGTAACCTACTACAGGTGACCTATTGTACCTACTACAGGTGACCTACTGTACATACTACAGGTGACATGATGTACCTACTACAGGTAACCTACTACAGGTGACCTACTGTACCTAATACAGGTAACCTACTACAGGTGACCTATTGTACCTACTACAGGTGACCTACTGTACCTACTACAGGTGACCTACTGTACATACTACAGGTGACATGATGTACCTACTACAGGTAACCTACTACAGGTGACCTATTGTACATACTACAGTTAACCTACTGTACCTACTACAGGTGACAAACTGTACATACTACAGGTGACACACTGTACCTACTACTGTACCTGACACACTGTACCTACTACAGGTAACCTACTACAAGTAACCTACGGTACCTACTACAGGTAACCTACTACAAGTAACCTACGGTACCTACTACAGGTAACCTACTACAGGTGACCTATTGTACATACTACAGGTAATCTACTGTACCTACTACAGGTGACAAACTGTACATACTACAGGTGACACACTGTACCTACTACAGGTGACCTACTGTACCTACTACAGTTAACCTACTGTACCTACTACAGGTGACCTACTCTACCTACAACATGTTACCTACTTTAGGTGACCTGCTATATCTACTACAAATGACCTACTGTACCTACTACAGGTGACCTACTACAGGCGAAGTACTGTACCTACTACAGGTGACCTACTACATGTGACCTACTGTACCTACTACATGTGACCAACTGTACCTACTACAGGTGACCTACTACAGGTAACCTACTGTACCAACTACAGGTAACCTACTGTACCTACTTCAGGTAACCTACTGTACCTACTACAGGTGACCTACTATACCTACTGCATGTAACCTACTACAGGTAACAGCTGTACCTACTACATGTGATCTACTGTACCTACTACAGGTGACCTACTGTACCTACTATAGGTAACCTATTGTACCTACTACATGTAACCTTCTACAGGTAACAACTGTACCTACTACATGTGACCTACTGTACCTATTACAGGTGACTTACTGTACCTACTACAGGTGACCCACTGTACCTACTACATGTGACCTACTACAGGTAACCAACTGTACCTACTACAGGTGACCTACTGTCCCTACTACAGGTGACCTAATGTACCTACTACAGGTGACAAACTGTACATACTACAGGTGACACACTGTACCT
>NW_027015455.1:0-11496 GCF_036934945.1 Oncorhynchus masou masou
ATCCCACCACCTTGAAGGCCTGCAATCCCACCACCTTGAAGGCCTGTCAATCCCCACCACCTTGAGCCTATTAATCCCACCACCTTGAAGGCCTGCCAATCCCACCACCTTGCAGGCCTGCCAATCCCACCACCTTGCCCAATCCCACCACCTTGAAGGCAGGCCTGCCAATCCCACCACCTTGCAGGCCGCCAATCCCACCACCTTGAAGGCTTGAAGGCCTGCCAATCCAATGCAGGCCCCACCACCTTGAAGGCCTGCCAATCCCACCACCTTGCAGGCCTGCCAATCCCACCACCTTGAAGGCCCGCCAATCCCACCACCTTGCAGGCCACTTAATCTATGTGGACTGGGATGTAATGGGAGATTTGCATGAGGTGCTGAGGGAGGTGTCAGTGATAACTACAGTATAGTGTCATCTCTTCTAAATATGCTGAGCTTTTCTCTAAACCCCTCATCACAACCCACCAGGATCTTTATGGGCTGTTTCATATTGTGCCGTAATGTGCTTTATTGTCCACAGAATAAGCTTTTTCTTTAAAGGTAATTGGAGAGTGAGGGAAACAGTCTCCGCTGTCGGCCCGATTTTTAAATACATTATTTCTGAAATGTGCCCCGACGTAATGACCCTGTCGGTGTAAAACGTGAGATTTATCTTGGCAGAGGAAATTGATCCATTTCACCTTTGTCTAATGGAAATGTTTTATCCTACCGGGTTATCTGTTGAAATGTAAATGTGTGTGTGTGTGTGTGTGTGTGTGGTTATCTGCTCTATGTAAATGAGTGGCACAGGTAGAGACAATATAAAGGAGTAGAGAGGAGGCTCTGGGAGAGACATTATAAAGGAGTAGAGGAGGAGGCCCTGGGAGAGACATTATAAAGGAGTAGAGAGGAGGCCCTGGGAGAGACATTATAAAGGAGTAGAGGAGGAGGAGGCCCTGGGAGAGACATTATAAAGGAGTAGAGGAGGAGGAGGCCCTGGGAGAGACATTATAAAGGAGTAGAGGATGAGGAGGCCCTGGTAGAGACATTATAAAGGAGTAGAGGAGGAGGAGGCCCTGGGAGAGACATTATAAAGGAGTAGAGGAGGAGGAGGCCCTGGTAGAGACATTATAAAGGAGTAGAGAGGAGGAGGCCCTGGGAGAGACATTATAAAGGAGTAGAGAGGAGGAGGCCCTGGTAGAGACATTATAAAGGAGTAGAGAGGAGGCTCTGGGAGAGACATTAGAAAGGAGTAGAGAGGAGGCCCTGGGAGAGACATTATAAAGGAGTAGAGAGGAGGCTCTGGGAGAGACATTATAAAGGAGTAGAGAGGAGGAGGCCCTGGTAGAGACATTATAAAGGAGTAGAGAGGAGGCTTTGGGAGAGACATTATAAAGGAGTAGAGAGGAGGCCCTGGGAGAGACATTATAAAGGAGTAGAGAGGAGGCCCTGGGAGAGACATTATAAAGGACTAGAGAGGAGGCCCTGGGAGAGACATTATAAAGGAGTAGAGGAGGAGGAGGCCCTGGGAGAGACATTATAAAGGAGTAGAGGATGAGGAGGCCATGGTAGAGACATTATAAAGGAGTAGAGAGGAGGAGGCCCTGGGAGAGACATTATAAAGGAGTAGAGGAGGAGGAGGCCCTGGGAGAGACATTATAAAGGAGTAGAGAGGAGGCGGCCCTGGTAGAGACATTATAAAGGAGTAGAGAGGAGGCTCTGGGAGAGACATTATAAAGGAGTAGAGAGGAGGCCCTGGGAGAGACATTATAAAGGAGTAGAGAGGAGGAGGCCCTGGTAGAGACATTATAAAGGAGTAGAGAGGAGGCTCTGGGAGAGACATTCTAAAGGAGTAGAGAGGAGGCTCTGGGAGAGACATTATAAAGGAGTAGAGAGGAGGCCCTGGTAGAGACATTATAAAGGAGTAGAGAGGAGGCTCTGGGAGAGACATTATAAAGGAGTAGAGAGGAGGCCCTGGTAGAGACATTATAAAGGAGTAGAGAGGAGGCTCTGGGAGAGACATTATAAAGGAGTAGA
The DNA here is from genome assembly GCF_036934945.1 of Oncorhynchus masou masou. Taxonomy (NCBI): domain Eukaryota; kingdom Metazoa; phylum Chordata; class Actinopteri; order Salmoniformes; family Salmonidae; genus Oncorhynchus; species Oncorhynchus masou. The sequence goes on from NW_027015455.1 coordinate 2,020, forward strand.
GAGGAGGCCCTGGTAGAGACATTATAAAGGAGTAGAGAGGAGGCTCTGGGAGATACATTATAAAGGAGTAGAGAGGAGGAGGCCCTGGTAGAGACATTATAAAGGAGTAGAGAGGAGGCTCTGGGAGAGACATTATAAAGGAGTAGAGAGGAGGCTCTGGGAGAGACATTATAAAGGAGTAGAGAGGAGGCCCTGGTAGAGACATTATAAAGGAGTAGAGAGGAGGCGCTGGGAGAGACATTATAAAGGAGTAGAGAGGAGGCTCTGGGAGAGACATTATAAAGGAGTAGAGAGGAGGAGGCCCTGGTAGAGACATTATAAAGGAGTTGAGAGGAGGAGGCCCTGGGAGAGACTTTATAAAGGAGTAGAGAGGAGGGAGGCCCTGGGAGAGACATTATAAAGGAGTAGAGGAGGAGGCCCTGGGAGAGACATTATAAAGGAATAGAGGAGGAGGAGGCTCTGGGAGAGACATTATAAAGGAGTAGAGAGGAGGAGGCCCTGGTAGAGACATTATAAAGGAGTAGAGAGGAGGAGGCCCTGGGAGAGACATTATAAAGGAGTAGAGAGGAGGCCCTGGGAGAGACATTATAAAGGAGTAGAGAGGAGGCCCTGGGAGAGACATTATAAAGGAGTAGAGAAGGAAGAGGCCCTGGGAGAGACATTATAAAGGAGTAGAGAGGAGGAGGCTCTGGGAGAGACATTATAAAGGAGTAGAGGAGGAGGAGGCCCTGGGAGAGACATTATAAAGGAGTAGAGAGGAGGAGGCCCTGGGAGAGACATTATAAAGGAGTAGAGAGGAGGCCCTGGGAGAGACATTATAAAGGAGTAGAGGAGGAGGAGGCCCTGGGAGAGACATTATAAAGGAGTAGAGAAGGAAGAGGCCCTGGGAGAGACATTATAAAGGAGTAGAGGAGGAGGAGGCCCTGGGAGAGACATTATAAAGGAGTAGAGAGGAGGAGGCCCTGGGAGAGACATTATAAAGGAGTAGAGGAGGAGGAGGACCTGGGAGAGACATTATAAAGGAGTAGAGAGGAGGCCCTGGGAGAGACATTATAAAGGAGTAGAGGAGGAGGAGGCCCTGGGAGAGACTTTATAAAGGAGTAGAGAGGAGGAGGCCCTGGGAGAGACATTATAAAGGAGTAGAGGAGGAGGAGGCCCTGGGAGAGACATTATAAAGGAGTAGATAGGAGGAGGCCCTGGGAGAGACATTATAAAGGAGTAGAGGAGGAGGTCCTGGGAGAGACATTATAAAGGAGTAGAGAGGAGGAGGCCCTGGGAGAGACATTATAAAGGAGTAGAGAGGAGGAGGCCCTGGTAGAGACTTTATAAAGGAGTAGAGAGGAGGCTCTGGGAGAGACATTATAAAGGCTCCTGGGAGAGTAGAGAGGAGGCCCTGGGAGAGACATTATAAAGGAGTAGGAGAGGAGGAGGCCCTGGGAGAGACATTACAAATGAGTAGAGAGGAGGAGGCCCTGGGAGAGACATTATAAAGGAGTAGAGGAGGAGGAGGCCCTGGGAGAGACATTATAAAGGAGTAGAGAGGAGGCCCTGGGAGAGACATTATAAATGAGTAGAGGAGGAGGAGGCCCTGGGAGAGACATTATATAAGGAGGAAGAGGCCCTAGACATTATAAAGGGAGGAGGAGGCCCTGGGAGAGACATTAGTAAAGGAGGCCCTGGGAGAGACATTATAAAGGAGTAGAGGCCCTGGGAGGAGGGAGGCCCTGGGAGAGACTTTATAAAGGAGTAGAGGCCCTGGGAGAGACATTATAAAGGAGTAGAGAGGAGGAGGCCCTGGGAGAGACATTATAAAGGCCCTGGTAGAGAGACAGTAGAGAGGAGGCTCTGGGAGAGACATTATAAAGGAGTAGAGAGGAGGCCCTGGGAGAGACATTATAAAGGAGTAGAGAGGAGGAGGCCCTGGGAGAGACATTACAAATGAGTAGAGAGGAGGCTCTGGGAGAGACATTATAAAGGAGTAGAGAGGAGGCCCTGGGAGAGACTTTATAAAGGAGTAGAGGAGGAGGCCCTGGGAGAGACATTATAAAGGAGTAGAGGAGGAGGAGGCCCTGGGAGAGACATTATAAAGGCTCTGGGGAGTAGAGGAGAGGAGGAGGCCCTGGGAGAGACTTTATAAAGGAGTAGAGAGGAGGAGGCCCTGGGAGAGACATTATAAAGGAGTAGAGGAGGAGGAGGCCCTGGGAGAGACATTATAAAGGAGTAGATAGGAGGAGGCCCTGGGAGAGACATTATAAAGGAGTAGAGGAGGAGGTCCTGGGAGAGACATTATAAAGGAGTAGAGAGGAGGAGGCCCTGGGAGAGACATTATAAAGGAGTAGAGAGGAGGAGGCCCTGGGAGAGACATTATAAAGGAGTGGAGGAGGAGGAGGCCCTGGGAGAGACATTATAAAGGAGTAGAGGATGAGGAGGCCCTGGGAGAGACATTATAAAGGAGTAGAGAGGAGTAGGCCCTGGGAGAGACATTATAAAGGAGTGGAGGAGGAGGAGGAGGCCCTGGGAGAGACATTATAAAGGAGTAGATAGGAGGAGGCCCTGGGAGAGACTTTATAAAGGAGTAGAGAGGAGGAGGTCCTGGGAGAGACATTATAAAGGAATAGAGAGGAGGAGGCCCTGGGAGAGACATTACAAAGGAGTGGAGGAGGAGGCCCTGGGAGAGACATTATAAAGGAGTAGAGTAGGAAGAGGCCCTGGGAGAGACTTTATAAAGGAGTAGAGGAGGAGGAGGCCCTGGGAGAGACTTTATAAAGGAGTAGAGAGGAGGAGGCCCTGGGAGAGACATTATAAAGGAGTAGAGAGGAGGCCCTGGGAGAGACATTATAAAGGAGTAGAGAAGGAGGAGGCCCTGGGAGAGACATTATAAAGGAGTAGAGAGGAGGCCCTGGGAGAGACATTATAAAGGAGTAGAGAGGAGGCCCTGGGAGAGACATTATAAAGGAGTAGAGGAGGAGGAGGCCCTGGGAGAGACATTATAAAGGAGTAGAGGAGGAGGAGGCCCTGGGAGAGACATTATAAAGGGTAGAGAGGAGGAGGCCCTGGGAGAGACATTATAAAGGAGTAGAGAGGAGGCCCTGGGAGAGACATTATAAAGGACTAGAGGAGGAGGAGGCCCTGGGAGAGACATTATAAAGGAGTAGAGGAGGAGGAGGACCTGGGAGAGACATTATAAAGGAGTAGAGAGGAGGCCCTGGGAGAGACATTATAAAGGAGTAGAGGAGGAGGAGGCCCTGGGAGAGACATTATAAAGGAGTAGAGGAGGAGGAGGCCCTGGGAGAGACATTATAAAGGAATAGAGAGGAGGCCCTGGGAGAGACTTTATAAAGGAGTAGAGAGGAGGAGGCCCTGAGAGAGACATTATAAAGGAGTAGAGAGGAGGAGGCCCTGGGAGAGACATTATAAAGGAGTAGAGAGGAGGAGGCCCTGGGAGAGACATTATAAAGGAGTAGAGGAGGAGGAGGCCCTGGGAGAGACATTATAAAGGAGTAGAGGAGGAGGAGGCCCTGGGAGAGACATTATAAAGGAGTATAGAGGAGGAGGCCCTGGGAGAGACATTATAAAGGAGTAGAGAGGAGGCCCTGGGAGAGACTTTATAAAGGAGTAGAGAGGAGGCCCTGGGAGAGACTTTATAAAGGAGTAGAGAGGAGGAGGCCCTGAGAGAGACATTATAAAGGAATAGAGAGGAGGCCCTGGTAGAGACATTATAAAGGAGTAGAGAGGAGGCCCTGGGAGAGACTTTATAAAGGAGTAGAGAGGAGGAGGCCCTGATAGAGACATTATAAAGGAGTAGAGAGGAGGAGGCCCTGGGAGAGACATTATAAAGGAGTGGAGAGGAGGCCCTGAGAGAGACTTTATAAAGGAGTAGAGAGGAGGAGGCCCTGGGAGAGACATTATAAAGGAGTAGAGAGTAGGAGGCCCTGGGAGAGACATTATAAAGGAGTAGAGAGGAGGCCCTGGGAGAGACATTATAAAGGAGTAGAGAGGAGGAGGCCCTGGGAGAGACGTATAAAGGAGTAGAGGAGGAGGAGGCCCTGGGAGAGACATTATAAAGGAGTAGAGAGGAGGCCCTGGGAGAGACATTATAAAGGAGTAGAGAGGAGGAGGCCCTGGTAGAGACATTATAAAGGAGTAGAGAGGAGGAGGCCCTGGTAGAGACATTATAAAGGAGTAGAGAGGAGGAGGCCCTGGGAGAGACATTATAAAGGAGTAGAGGAGGAGGAGGCCCTGGGAGAGACATTATAAAGGAGTAGAGAGGAGGCCCTGGGAGAGACATTATAAAGGAGTAGAGAGGAGGTGTTATGTACTTGAGTGAAGACCCAAAAGCGGTTTTAACAGAAAACAGAGTTCTTTAATGAAAAAACAGGAATGGCATAAATCCTCTTCCAACGTAGTCAATGGAACAAAAGAACGTTAGTATAATGCAGGATGCACCTGCCAGGCAGACTCCGACAGGATAGGACAAGGTGGAAGCAAGCGCGACGACAGCTTGCTTCTGGCATCAAAAACACAAACAAGAATCAGACACTGAAAGTAGCAGGAACAGAGAGAGAAATAGAGACCTAATCAGAGGGGAAGAGAGAACAGGTGGGAAAGAGTGAAAGAGCTAGTTAGGGGAGATGTAGAACAGCTGAAGAATGAGAGACAGAGAAGGTAACCTAAAAAGACCAGCAGAGAGAGACAGAGTGAAGAGAAGACAGGAACAGACATAACAAGACATGACAGTACCCCCCACTCACCGAGCGCCTCCTGGCGCACTCGAGGAGGAAACCTGGCGGCAACGGAGGAAATCATCGATCAGCGAACGGTCCAGCACGTCCCGAGAGGGAACCCAACTCCCTCTCCTCAGGACCGTACCCCTCCCAATCCACTAGGTAATGATGACCACGGCCCCGAGGGCGCATGTCCAAAATCTTACGAACCCTGTAGATGGGTGCGCCCTCGACAAGGATGGGGGGGGAGGGACGGGGGGGCGCGAAGAACGGGCTTAACACAGGAGACATGGAAGACCGGGTGAACGCGACGAAGATAAGCAGCGGAGAAGAAGTCGCACTGCGACAGGATTAATGACCTGAGAAATACGGAACGGACCAATGAACCGCGGGGCCAACTATGCGAGAAGCTGTCTTAAGGGGAAGGTTCTGAGTGGAGAGCCATACTCTCTGACCGCAACAATATCTAGGACTCTTGGTCCTACGCTATTAGCGGCCCTCACAGTCTGCGCCCTCTTACGGCAAAGTGCCGACCTGACCCCCTTCCAGGTGCGCTGCAACGCTGGACAAAAGCCTGAGCGGAGGGGACGCAGGACTCGGCGAGCTGAGATGAGAACAGCGGAGGCTGGTACCCGAGGCTACACTGAAAAGGGGATAGACCGGTAGCAGACGAGGAAGCGAGTTGTGGGCGTACTCTGCCCAGGAGCTGTTCTGACCAAGACGGGGTTACGAAAAGAAAGACTGCGTAAATGCGACCAACAGTCTGATTGGCCCGTTCGGCTTGACCGTTAGACTGGGGATGAAAGCCGGACGAGAGACTGGCGGAAGCCCCAATCAAGCGGCAAAACTCCCTCCAAAATTGAGACGTGAACTGCGGGCCTCTGTCGGAAACGACGTCAGACGGAAGGCCATGAATTCGGAAAACATTCTCGATAATGATCTGAGCCGTCTCCTTAGCAGAAGGGAGCTTATCGAGAGGAATGAAATGAGCCGCCTTAGAGAATCTATCCGACAACCGTAAGAATAACTGTCTTCCCGCTGATGAAGGCAGTCCGGTGATAAAATCTAAAGCGATGTGAGACCACGGTCGAGAGGGAATGGGAAGCGGTCTGAGACGGCCGGCAGGAGGAGAGTTCCCAGATTTAGTCTGCGCGCAGACCGAACAAGCGGCGACAAATCGCGTCACGTTCCCGAGTGGGCCACCAGAAACGCTGGCGAATGGAACGAGCGTACCCCGAACGCCGGGGTGGCCGGCTAACTTGGCAGAGTGGGCCCACTGAAGAACGGCCGGACGAGTAGGAACGGAACGAACAGAAAGGTTCCTAGGACAAGCTCGCGGCGACGGAGTGTGAGCGAGTGCTTGCTTTACCTGCCTCTCAATTCCCCAGACAGTCAACCCGACAACACGCCCCGTCAGGGAGAATCCCCTCGGGGTCGGTGGAGACCTCAGAAGAACTGAAGAGACGAGATAAAGCATCAGGCTTGGTGTTTTTGAGCCCGGACGATAAGAAATAACAAACTCGAAACGAGCAAAAAAACAGAGCCCAACGAGCCTGACGCGCATTAAGTCGTTTGGCTGAACGGATGTACTCAAGGTTCCTATGGTCAGTCCAAGCGACAAAAGGAACGGTCGCCCCCTCCAACCACTGTCGCCATTCGCCTAGGGCTAAGCGGATGGCGAGCAGTTCACGATTACCAACATCATAGTTACGTTCTGGCCGGCGACAAGCGATGAGAGAAAAACGCGCAAGGATGGACCTTGCCGTCAGAGAGAGAGCGCTGAAAGAATGGCTCCCACGCCCCACCTCTGACGCGTCAACCTCAACAACAAACTGGCTAGAGATGTCAGGTGTAACAAGAATAGGAGCGGATGTAAAACGATTCTTAAGAAGATCAAAAGCTCCCTGGGCTGAAACGGACCACTTAAAGCACGTCTTAACAGAAGTAAGGGCTGTGAGGGGAGCTGCCACCTGACCGAAATTACGGATGAAACGACGATAGAAATTAGCGAAGCCCAGAAAGCGCTGCAGCTCGACGCGTGACTTAGGAACGGGCCAATCAATGACAGCCTGGACCTTAGCGGGATCCATCTTAATGCCCTCAGCGGAAATAACGGAACCGAGAAAAGGGACAGAGGCGGCATGAAAAAATGCACTTCTCAGCCTTCACATAAAGACAGTTCTCAAAAGGCGCTGGAGGACGCGTCGCACGTGCTGAACATGAATCGAGAGAGACAGTGAAAAAATCAGGATATCGTCCATGTAAACGAAAACAAAATGTTCAGCATGTCTCTCAGGACGTCGTTAACTAGTGCCTGAAAGACAGCTGGAGCGTTAACGAGGCCGAAAGGAAGAACCCGGTATTCAAAGTGCCCTAACGGAGTGTTAAACGCCGTCTTCCACTCGTCCCCCTCCCTGATGCGCACGAGATGGTAGGCGTTACGAAGGTCCAATTTGGTGAAAAACCTGGCTCCCTGCAGGATCTCGAAGGCTGAAGACATAAGAGGAAGCGGATAACGATTCTTAACTGTTATGTCATTCAGCCCTCGATAATCACGCATGGGGCGCAGGACCCCCTTCTTCTGAACAAAAAAAAACCCCGCTCCGGCCCGGGGAGAGGAGGAGGAGACTATGGTACCGGCGTCGAGCGAAACCGACAAATAATCTCGAGAGCCTTACGTTCGGGAGCCGACAGAGAGTATAATCTACCCCGGGGGGGAGTAGTTCCCGGAAGGAGATCAATACTACAGTCATACGACCGGTGTGGAGGAGAGAAGTGGCCTTGGAACAACTGAACACCGTGCGCAGATCGTGATACTCCTCCGGCACCCCTGTCAAATCGCCAGGCTCCTCCTGTGAAGAAGAAGAGACAGAGGAAACAGGAGGGATAGCAGACATTAAACAGGTCACATGACAAGAAACATTCCAGGATAGGATAGTATTACTAGACCAATTAATAGAAGGGTTATGGCGCACTAGCCAGGGATGACCCAAAACAACAGGTGTAAAAGGTGAACGAAAAATTAAAAAAGAAATGGTTTCGCTATGATTACCAGAGACAGTGAGGGTTAAAGGCAGCGTCTCACGCTGAATCTTGGGGAGAGAACTACCATCTAAAGCGAACAAGGCCGTGGGCTCCCCTAACTGTCTGAGAGGAATGTCATGTTCCCGAGCCCAGGTCTCGTCCATAAAACAGCCCTCCGCCCCAGAGTCTATCAAGGCACTGCAGGAAGCAGATGAACCGGGCCAGCGGAGATGGACCGGAAAAAGTAGTGCGTGATCCAGAAGGAGAGGCCTGAGTAGTTGCGCTCACCAGCAGCCCTCCTCTTACTGATGAGCTCTGGCTTTTACTGGACATGAGGTGACAAAATGACCAGCGGAGCCGCAGTAGAGACAGAGGCGATTGGTGATTCTCCGTTCCTTCTCCTTGGCCGAGATGCGGATACCCCCAGCTGCATAGGCTCAGCATCCGAGCCGGCGGAGGAGGGTGGCAGTGATGCGGCCAGGTGGCAGTGATGTGGAGAGGGGAGCGCGGAGAACGCGAGCTCCTTTCACGGCTCGGCGACGAAGATCAAACCGTCGCTCTATGCGAATAGCGAGAGCTATTAAGGAGTCAGACTGGAAGGAACCTCCCGGGAGAGGATCTCGTCCTTAACCTCGACGAGGAGACCCTCCAGAAAACGAGCGAGCAAAGCCGGCTCGTTCCAGTCACTTGAGGCAGCGAGAGTGCGAAACTCAATAGAATAATCCGTTATGGATCGATTCCCCTGACATAGGGAAGACAGGGCCCTGGAAGCCTCCTCCCCAAAACAGAACGGTCAAAAACCCGTATCATCTCCTCCTTAAAGTCTTGATACTGGTTAATACACTCAGCCCTCGCCTCCCAGACTGCCGTGTCCCCACTCATGCGCCCGTCCGGTAAGGAGAGAAATGGCGTAGGCGTGCGGGCTGCGCTCCTGGAGTAAGTGTTGGGCTGGAGAGAGAACACCACATCACACTGAGTGAGGAATGAGCGGCACTCAGTGGGCTCCCCAGAGTAACACGGCGGGTTGTTGATCCTGGGCTCCGGAGACTCGGAAACCCTGGAAGTGGGCGGTGGATCGAGGTGGAGTTGGTGAACCTGTCTAGTGAGGTCGGAGACTTGGACGGCCAGGGTCTCAACGGCATGTCGAGCAGCAGACAATTCCTCCTCGTGTCTGCCTAGCATCGCTCCCTGGATCTCGACGGCGGAGTGAAAAGGGTCCGGAGCCGCTGGGTCCATTCTTGGTCTGATTCTTCTGTTATGTACTTGAGTGAAGACCCAAAAGCGGTTTTAACAGAAAACAGAGTTCTTTAATGAAAAAACAGGAATGGCATAAATCCTCTTCCAACGTAGTCAATGGAACAAAAAGAACGTTAGTATAATGCAGGATGCACCTGCCAGGCAGACTCCGACAGGATAGGACAAGGTGGAAGCAACGGCGACGACAGCTTGCTTCCGGCATCAAAAACACAAACAAGAATCAGACACTGAAAGTAGCAGGAACAGAGAGAAATAGAGACCTAATCAGAGGGGAAGAGAGAACAGGTGGGAAAGAGTGAAAGAGCTAGTTAGGGGAGATGTAGAACAGCTGAAGAATGAGAGACAGAGAAGGTAACCTAAAAAGACCAGCAGAGAGAGACAGAGTGAAGAGAAGACAGGAACAGACATAACAAGACATGACAGGAGGCCCTGAGAGAGACTTTATAAAGGATTAGAGAGGATGAGGCCCTGA
>NW_027015456.1:0-11487 GCF_036934945.1 Oncorhynchus masou masou
ACAGAAGCCCCATCTACCTTTGACTCTCAGCCTGTTCATGCACTAGAAGAACCTATAGCAGCACCGGAAAGGTCTGCTGCTTCCTCCGATGATTGCTCCAGCCTTGATCTGAGCCCACACTACTGTCACCAGCTACTGACAGTACAGCTTCAACTGACCCAGCCACAGACCTGGTTCCCATTCGGGGTGTCCAGGATGCCTCTCTCCAGCATGCACCACCTGACCCACCTCCAGTCCTTGTCCTGCTAACGCTGGACTCAACACACGACGTGACTGTGAGCTGACACAGCGGCCTCACCAGTGCTGACCACACAGAATTCGCCACCCAGTGTCATATCCCAGGTGCACTATCTATTTCTGCTCTGTGGTCCAAGTTGATCCACCATCTTCCCCGGACTCACCAACACCTCCTCCTGATCTGGCCCTGACCCTGGGTCTACGGTTAGGACCTGATTCAGGGCCTTCTCTGGGACCTCCTCTGGTTCCTACACTGGGGGAATTGCCTGCCTCAGTTGGGGACCACCGCAGCCATGACTGCTCTCCTCTGCTTGGGCACAGCCTGCCTCTGTGAGGGAACCACAGCCGGGCCTGCTCTCTGCTGCTGGGGCCTTTATTAGTATGGGAACAACAACCGCCATTGCCTGTTCTCCTCTGCTCGAGTAATGTCCCACTTCATTAGGAGAGCTTATGCACAGGCCTTCTCTCCTTACAAGGTTTGCACTGCACTTCCCTTTACAACATACTGTTCTAACACAATACATGTAATTCTATGTTGCAAAGGAAAAAAACATATCTCACCTGGAGATCGCATCTACAGCAAACTGCTAAAATTTGCAAGAGCAGGCACTTGGAATTCCAGTTGGAATGTTACTTGTGATTTAGTAACTTTGATTACCAGGTGGTGCCGTTTCAGAAAATAAGATGAATTACATCCAACTACATGAGTATTTATAATTCACTTTAAATGAAATTATCGTGTGTGAGCAGACCAAGTAATTTGGTGTTACTCTAAAGTAGAAAGGTGGAATAAACGAGTCAGGAGTAGGTTTCCTTAATTGAACAAAGTTCTCTATTGTGGGATTTCTTTCAATTCAAACAGCTCATTAGTACCGTCAGTTGTGCTTAATTGCCTCTGATCACCTTGAATCTCATGGCTGACTGGGCTTTGCGTCGTGAGCCCAGCTTGCCCTCTGGTGGTCCTTCCACACATGTCGCTCTTTATCATAGGCCTTAGTGTGCCAGGTTGTTTTATGGGTACAACTAAGATGTAGTGTTCTATAACGTGTAGCTACATCAACGAATTTAATTGGCTTATGCAGATTTTGAGACAGATGTCTCAAAACATTTCGCAGGTATGGACCCAATCATTTCAAACCGTGAATACACTGGAATACGATCACATATGCTTCTCTATTTATGTGTGGCAATACTTGCTAACAGATTTCCTCAAATAAATGCTTTTGATTTGATTTACTGGAGATTGTATTACTTTATGTCAAACAATAACAAAAATATAAACTAAGCGAAAAAAGAAACCTCCTCTCACTGTCAACTGCGTTTATTTTCAGCAAACTTAACATGTGTAAATATTTGTATGAACATAAGATTCAACAACTGAGACATAAACTGAACAAGTTCCACAGACGTGACGAACAGAAATGGAATAATGTGTCCCTGAACAAAGGGTAGGGGGGTTAAAAATCAAAGTTAAAAATCAAAATTAAGAGTCCGTATCTGGTGTGGCCACCAGCTGCATTAAGTACTGCAGTGCATCTCCTCCTCATGGACTGCACCAGATTTGCCAGTTCTTGCTGAGAGATGTTACCCTTCTCTTCCACCAAGGCACCTGCAAGTTCCCGGACATTTCTGGGGGGAATGGCTCTAGCCCTCACCCTCCGATCCAACAGGTCCCAGACGTGCTTAATGGGATTGCGATCCGGGCTCTTCGCTGGCCATGGCAGAACACTGACATTCCTGTCTTGCAGGAAATCACGCACAGAACGAGGAGTATGGCTGGTGGCATTGTCGTGCTGGAGAGTCATGTCAGGATGAGGGAGGAGGATGTCTTACCTGTAATGCACAGCGTTGAGATTGCCTGCCACGACCACAAGCTCAGTCCGATGATGCTGTGACACACCGCCACAGACCATGACGGACGCTCCACTGTCTCACAGTACAGACATTGCAATTTATTGCCCTGGCCACAGCTGCGGTCCTCATGCCTCTTTGCAGCATGCCTTGGGCACATTCACACAGATGAGCAGGGACCCTGGGCATCTTTCTTTTGGTGTTTTTCAGAGTCAGTAGAAAGGCCTCTTTAGTGTCCTAAGTTTTTATAACTGTAACCTTAATTGCCTACCATCTGTAAGCTGTTAGTGTCTTAATGACTGTTCCACAGGTGCATGTTCATTAATTGTCTATGGTTCATTGAACATGCATTGGTGTCACGTGTTATATAAATAATCCATATATCAAGCATCACTAGTTAGTCAACGCTCTGGCTAAAACAGTTGTCCTCAGATAACTCTGGCCCCAGTGTCTGCAGCCAAGCTTAGAGACTTCATGCAAGGACACATGACTGCCATCACTCAAAGCCCAAGACAAGGACACATGGCTGCCATCACTCAAAATATACTCCCCTGCAAACTACAAAGAACATCCTGCAACACTAACGAGCTTAGAGTGCCAAACTATTTCACTGACATTGAACCCTGCATGCACTCCTGCATAAACAGGAAACACCTTAGCCTAACGATGATACTGCCAGCTCCCCTTATCTCCCGCCTCCTTGACACACAGACATTTCATGAGCACGAACACTCACACTCTACCCCCCTCTACTGGTCGGGTGCCTAGAGCAGAGGACTCTGCTGTGCACCAATGGGGCTCCTGCTTTGGCTAAGAGCGGTCCCGCCTCCAACTCTTCGGGACCAGTCAGAAGACGACACAACGAGACTCCACCTACATTATTCTATGTACAAAATCCGCTGCACACTCTGTTTAAGCACCCTTTTCAGCTGACTCCTTCTGAGCCATATGACGAGGTCCGTGCACGCTTAACTGCAGGACAAGATATCTCTGACTTTAATAAACTGCCTTTTTGCTATACTTGATTCCACTCTGTCCAGCGTCTTGATTTGGTCTCCCTCTCTAGTAGTTCATCATCAACACACGCCCTGGTCGAAGTATTTTTGTGTTTGTCTTCATTTATTTGGTCAGGCCAGGGTGTGGCATGGGTTTTTGTATGTGGTGTGTTTGTATTGGGATTGTAGCTTAGTGGGGTGTTCTAGTTAAGTCTATGGCTGTCTGAAGTGGTTCTCAATCAGAGGCAGGTGTTTATCGTTGTCTCTGATTAGGAACCATATTTAGGCAGCCATATTCTTTGAGTGTGTCGTGGGTGATTGTCCTTAGTGTCCTGATGTCCTTGTTCTGTGTTTATTTGCACCAGTATTAGGCTGTTTCGGTTTTCGTTACGTTTTGTAGTGTTTGTATTTAGATTCGTGTTGCTTCAGTTTAATAAACATGGATCGCAATCTACACATCGCATTTTGGTCCGACTCTCCTTCACACCTAGAAAGCTGTAACAATTGGAAACAGTGTTTAAACCCTTTACAATGAAGAACTGTAAAGTTATTTTGATTTTTCATAACGATCGTTGAAAGACAGGGTCCTGAAAAAGGGACGTTTCTTTTTTCTGAGTTTATAGCAATATTTATCTTATTTTATTGAGGAACCCTTACATATACTGTATTCACTGCAATTAAAGAGAGATACAGAATCCAAACAGACCATATGTTTTGATTATGTAAGGTGAAAGAGTCAGCCCTTGCAGGTGGCTGGATTAACCTGTGGCTGGGACAGACAGGTGCTGAGTGATATGAGTGATGATGCTTCCATTTCTGCTCAGGCCGAAATGCAAATACCTGAGCAAGTTGAAATTGTATATTTGTCTTTCTGTGTGTGGGTGTGCGTGTGGTTGTGTGTGTTTTCTTGTGTGCATGTGCGTTCATACAGCATATGCATTTTGTACATCTGTGTTTTGATAGGATATACAGTCAAATAAGCAGTGGTGCTCAGTTCATCACTGCCCACAGGTGTGTATGTAAATAAAACAACACGTGACTTGTTAGGAAGAACAGAAGACAGAGAGCGTTGGCTAAAATCAGTCACACATGTAGGCGTTATTCCATCAGGTTAGACAGCCTTCAGCAAGAGAGAGAACCACCAATATTGTGAATCAAGGTCTGAGTTACCAAAACTATTAAGGTAGGTTATTTTACATTTTAACTGAGTATATCAGGCTAATTGTCTTAACGCTCCTTTTCATGTTTTCATTCACACTTTTTGAGACAATGCACAATGTTTTTACAGACAAAAGTAGACATATGTATATCAAAGTATTGTTAATTAATAATTGCATCAGTACATTGTATAAGCATACTGCCAACAATATATTAAAACATAACGTCATGAATCGTTTAATCTTCTCTCATATCTCAGTGGGCTCGGAGATTGTTCCACAAGGATGAATGACTCATCAGGAAACCACACTTACCTTGACACCTGGGATGTTTGCTTGAACCAGGGCTACGTTGTGCCAAAGCTTTACTATGCTGCCCAGGCCCTGTGCGTCCTTGTGGGGATGCCAGCTCTTGTCTGGTGCCTTTGGCTCTCTCTGAGTGGAAGTCACTCTGTAGGTCTCAAACCCACCCAGGTCTTCTCTATAAACCTCTTCACAGTGGAGCTGGTGTTCTGTGTTGAGGGTCTCCTTGAGATGATCAGCTACCGATTAATCCGGAAGGCTATAATGTTACGTCAGACTGTGTATGTCCTGTATTACATCGCCTGGACCTGCAGGCCCCTGATCCAGAGCTGCATCTGTGTGGAGAGATACCTGGCGGTGGCCCAACCTGTGTCTTTCCTCAAGTACAGACTCCGGAGGTACAGGGTGGCGTGTTCAACCCTGGTCTGGCTGCTGTCGCTCGCTTTTGCATGTTCTCCAATCGCCTCAATCGGTTATGAAAAAGCTGCAGCTCAAGTACTCATTGGTGTCTATTGCCTTGGGGTGGCCGTCATTTCTCTCTGCTGCTTCTTCATCCTGCGTGTGTTGAAGCAGCCTGGTCCAGGAGATGTAGAGGGGGCAGAGCGGGAGAGAAGAAACAGGGGACAACAGACCCACATAAGATGAGAGCTTTTGGGATCATCTTAATCAACCTGGTGATTATCTTGGCGAGCTCCATCCCTGTGGTTGTTGGTTGGGCAACACGATCATCCAGCCTTGACTACTACTGCAATGTCTATCCCATGTTGGTGATTGTGAACATCCTCAGTGTCCTGGTCTCACCCTTCATTCACCTCTACAGGGAGGGAAGGCTGCCATGCCGAAAAGGGCCAGAGACGCGTTAGACTTACAGTTGAGGGCAATAGTTCTTTTAGCAAAATCTATCGCTAGGAGATAGAGCCTTGTGTTGCGCATTGAATTGACATTGTTCTGCCAATTTCGCTGCACAGCCTAACGTCTTAGTGCCTGCAACTTTAGTTCAAACATACGAAGACACAGCAAAGGCTTAGAAGAATTGACATTTTTATTTGATAAAAGGTTTAATTTCTTGGCATGTAGCAGTAACATTTTGTGAGATGCATCATATCAGCGTTAGATTTGTTGTTAAAAGGGCAATCTGCAGTTCAAACAATAACAAAGCGGATTCCCCACCACTATTTTTTAGGATCGGACTGGAGAAAGTCTCAAATTCATAGACAGAGCTATTGGTACAATGACTGACCAACCATGGTGTCACGTTTTACCTATGTTTTGAGGTTTCACAGTGTTTATTTACATTTATGTTGCTTACAAACAAAGTTAATCAATCTCTTATTTTGGTTTCTGATATGGTACGACAGGTGAACTAAACTCATGAGGATTGTCTAAGTAATAACAGATCTGGAAATTCCTTTGGTATTTATTGAGGTAAATCATCTTTTAGTTCGCTTGCACCTTATGAAACAATCTTACAAATCTTGTTAATCCTAATGTTTTGGTGCCTCTATGGGAATACAGAAAGCTGATTGAGGACCTTTATTGTTGATGAATGTGTTTATCGTTACACCCATGTCTTTCTTTCTGCTTGAAATGTGTATCTATAGTTTGATGTGTAAATTCTCTGTAATTTATGTATTCAGGGCTCATCTGGTCCCAGTTTGAATCCCTGATTTAAATAAACATTAAAATAAATGCATTTAAATGTCCAAGAATGTAGGTAGCAATTGCATATGTCATCTACATTTTGCTGATTGTTAACATCTTCAGTGTCCTGGTCTCACCCCTGATGCACCTCTACAGAGAGGGGAAGCTGCCATGCCGAAGAGGGACAGAGACACATTAGACTTACAGGTGTGGGCACTATTGCTAGGAGATGATAAAGCGTTTTATTAAATATGCATTGAATTAAAATTCTTCTGTCAATACCGCGGCGCAGCCTAACTTCTTAGTGTCTGCAACTGTACTTTAAACATACAAAGACATGGCAAAGATGTAGAAGGATTTGTGTACTATTTTCTGTACTTAATTTGATAAATAGTTTTAAATAGTTTTGATTGTTTTAATGTGGTGACCTGTAGCAATAGAGTGTTGTTAGATACATAGCATAAGCATATTAATTTTATTTATTTTATTTCACCTTTATTTAACCAGGTAGGCTAGTTGAGAACAAGTTCTCATTTACAACTGCAACCTGGCCAAGATAAAGCATAGCAGTGTGAACAGACAACACAGAGTTACACATGGAGTAAACAATTAACAAGTCAATAACACAGTAGAAAAAAAGGGGAGTCTATATACAATGTGTACAAAAGCCATGAGGAGGTAGGCGAATAATTACAATATTGCAGATTAACACTGGATTGATAAATGATCATGTACAGGTAGAGATATTGGTGTGCAAAAGAGCAGAAAAGTAAATAAATAAAAACTGTGGGGATGAGGTAGGTGAAAATGGGTGGGCTATTTACCAATAGATTATGTACAGCTGCAGCGATCGGTTAGCTGCTCAGATAGCTGATGTTTGAAGTTGGTGAGGGAGATAAAGGTCTCCAACTTCAGCGATTTTTGCAATTCGTTCCAGTCACAGGCAGCAGAGTACTGGAACGAAAGGCGGCCGAATGAGGTGTTGGCTTTAGGGATGATCAGTGAGATACACCTGCTGGAGCGCGTGCTACGGATGGGTGTTGCCATCGTGACCAGTGAACTGAGATAAGGCGGAGCTTTACCTAGCATGGCCTTGTAGACGACCTGGTGCCAGTGGGTCTTGCGACGAATATGTAGCGAGGGCCAGCCGACTAGAGCATACAAGTCGCAGTGGTGGGTAGTATAAGGTGCTTTAGTGACAAAACGGATGGCACTGTGATAAACTGCATCCAGTTTGCTGAGAAGAGTGTTGGAAGCAATTTTGTAGATGACATCGCCGAAGTCGAGGATCGGTAGGATAGTCAGTTTTACTAGGGTAAGTTTGGCAGCGTGAGTGAAGGAGACTTTGTTACGGAATAGAAAGCCGACTCTTGATTTGATTTTCGATTGGAGATGTTTGATATGGGTCTGGAAGGAGAGTTTGCAGTCTAGCCAGACACCTAGGTACTTATAGGTGTCCACATATTCAAGGTCGGAACCATCCAGTGTGGTGATGCTAGTCGGGCATGCGGATGCAGGCAGTGATCGGTTGAAAAGCATGCATTTGGTTTTACTAGCGTTTAAGAGCAGTTGGAGGCCACGGAAGGAGTGTTGTATGGCATTGAAGCTTGTTTGGAGGTTAGATAGCACAGTGTCCAATGACGGGCCGAAAGTATATAGAATGGTGTCGTCTGCGTAGAGGTGGATCAGGGAATCGCCCGCAGCAAGAGCAACATCATTGATATATACAGAGAAAAGAGTCGGCCCGAGAATTGAACCCTGTGGCACCCCCATAGAGACTGCCAGAGGACAGGGCAGCATGCCCTCCGATTTGACACACTGAACTCTGTCTGCAAAGTAATTGGTGAACCAGGCAAGGCAGTCATCCGAAAAACCGGAGGCTACTGAGTCTGCCGATAAGAATATGGTGATTGACAGAGTCGAAAGCCTTGGCAAGGTCGATGGAGACGGCTGCACAGTACTGTCTTTTATCGATGGCGGTTATGATGTCGTTTAGTACCTTGAGTGTGGCTGAGGTGCACCCGTGACCGGCTCGGAAACCAGATTGCATAGCGGAGAAGGTACGGTGGGATTCGAGATGGTCAGTGACCTGTTTGTTGACTTGGCTTTCGAAGACCTTAGATAGGCAAGGCAGAATGGATATAGGTCTGTAACAGTTTGGGTTCAGGGTGTCTCCACCTTTGAAGAGGGGGATGACTGCGGCAGCTTTCCAATCCTTGGGGATCTCAGACGATATGAAAGAGAGGTTGAACAGGCTGGTAATAGGGGTTGCGACAATGGCGGCGGATAGTTTCAGAAATAGAGGGTCCAGATTGTCAAGCCCAGCTGATTTATACGGGTCCAGGTTTTGCAGCTCTTTCAGAACATCTGCTATCTGGATTTGGGTAAAGGAGAACCTGGAGAGGCTTGGGCGAGGAGCTGCGGGGGCCGGAGCTGTTGGTCGAGGTTGGAGTAGCCAGGCGGAAGGCATGGCCAGCCGTTGAGAAATGCTTGTTGAAGTTTTCAATAATCATGGATTTGTCGGTGGTGACCGTGTTCCCTAGCCTCAGTGCAGTGGGCAGCTGGGAGGAGGTGCTCTTGTTCTCCATGGACTTCACAGTGTCCCAGAACTTTTGGAATTGGAGCTACAGGATGCAAACTTCTGCCTGAAGAAGCTGGCCTTAGCTTTCCTGACTGACTGCGTGTATTGGTTCCTGACTTCCCTGAACAGTTGCATATCGCGGGGACTGTTCGATCCTATTGCAGTCCGCCACAGGATGTTTTTGTGCTGGTCGAGGGCAGTCAGGTCTGGAGTGAACCAAGGGCTGTATCTGTTCTTAGTTCTGCATTTTTTTGAACGGAGCATGCTTTTCTAAAATGGTGAGGAAGTTACTCTTAAAGAATGACCAGGCATCCTCAACTGATTGGATGAGGTCAATGTCCTTCCAGGGTACCCGGGCCAGGCCGATTAGAAAGGCCTGCTCACAGAAGTGTTTTAGGGAGCGTTTGACAGTGATGAGGGGTGGTCGTTTGACTGCGGCACCGTAAAGGATACAGGCAATGAGGCAGTGGTCGCTGAGATCCTGATTGAAGACAGCGGAGGTGTATTTGAGGGCCAGTTGGTCAGGATGACGTCTATGAGTGGGTGCCCTGCTTACAGAGTCGGGTTGTACCTGGTGGGTTCCTTGATGATTTGTGTGAGATTGAGGGCATCTAGCTTAGGATTGTAGACTGCCGGGGTACATATCCCAGTTTAGGTCACCTAACAGAACAAACTCTGAAGCTAGATGGGGGGCAATCAATTCACAAATGGTGTCCAGGGCACAGCTGGGAGCTGAGGGGGTCGGTAGCAGGCGGCAACAGAGAGACTTATTTCTGGAGAGAGTAATTTTCAGAATTAGTAGTTCGAACTGTTTGGGTATGGACCTGGAGAGTATGACATTACTTTGCAGGCTATCTCTGCAGTAGACTGCAACTCCTCCCTTTGGCAGTTCTATCTTGACGGAAGATGTTATAGTTGGGTATGGAAATCTCTGAATTTTGGTGGCCTTCCTGAGCCAGGATTCAGACACGGCAAGGACATCAGGGTTAGCAGAGTGTGCTAAAGCAGTGAGTAAAACAAACTTAGGAGAAGGCTTCTGATGTTGACATGCATGAAACCAAGGCTTTTTGATCACAGAAGTCAACAAATGAGGGTGCCTGGGGACATGCAGGGCCTGGGTTTACCTCCACATCACCCATGAAATGAGAAGGAGTAGTATGAGGTGCGGCTAAAGGCTATCAAAACTGGTCGCCTAGAGCGTTAGACAGAGAATAAGAGGAGCAGGTATCTGGGCATGGCAGAATATATTCAGGGCATAATGCGCAGACAGGGGTATGGTGGGGTGCGGGTACGGCGGAGGTAAGCCCAGGCACTGGGTGATGATGAGAGAGGTTTTATCTCTAGACATGCTGGTTGTAATTGGTGAGGGTCACCGCATATGTGGGAGGTGGGACAAAGGAGGTATCAGGGGTATGAGGAATGGGACAAGGGGCTCCATTGTGAACTAAAACAATGATAACTAACCTGAGCAACAGTATACAAGGCATATTGACAATTGAGAGAGACATACTGCGAGGCATACATGTTGAACTGGGAAAGCTAGCTAAAACAGTGGGTGAAACAACAGCTAATCAGCTAGCATAACAACAGCAGGTAAAATGGCATTGACTAGGCAACGAGGCCGACAGATAAAACAAACAAGCAGAATGGAGTACCGTGATTAATGGACAGTCCAGCGTGCATCAGCTATGTAGCCAAGTGATCCAGAGTCCATGGGGGGCAGGGAGGCTGGACTGGCGAGTGTTATCCAGGTTAAAAACTAACAATGACTAAATAGCTTGTAGCTAGTTGGGGCTGGTTAGCTTCTGGAGGTTCTGAGTGTGTTCTAAAAATTAAAATAATAGCTGATTCCGTATCACATTGGTTGAGGCAGGTTTCCGGAAGGTATAAAAAATTAAAATCGGGAAGAGATAGGAAGTAATATATGGGCCACTGCGTGTTTGGACGCGGCAATGCAGACGGTTGCAGGCCTGTGCCAACAGGCTAACAGATTAGCAGGTCGCTAGTGATTAGCAGGCCGGGTAACAAGGTGGTAGTTAGCTGGACCTGCAAAGGCTAAAATGAAACAAGCTAGCAGTTAGCATGCCGAATTAGCAAGCAAGGAGATAGCGAGGGCTAGAGAGTTCGCCTTTGGAGGGCGTCGCGATGGGGTGAGTCTGTTTATTCCTCTTCATGCAGTGACATCGATGGACCGGTCGTGGGTCCGGGTATTGTAGCCCAGGAGTATGCTATGAGCACAGGAGCTCTGGCCGGGCTAGCTTCAAGCTACGTGGGTGGAAACACTCGCCAGGAGTAATCAGCCAGGGTTGCGGTTTAGCTTGATAGCTAGTTGTGAAGATCCAGCTGAAAGATGTTCCGTTTGCGGTGGGAATCCACGTAAAAAAAAATAGATCCGTTATGCTCTGGTTGAGAGTCGCGTTGTTCAAACTGGCGAGAGCTTTCCGAGCTAAGGGTTAGCTGATGACCGGTTAGCTGAAGACCGCTAGCATAGCAGGTGGTTAGCTGGCTAGCGTCAGTTGAGGGTTCCGGTTCCGAAGTAAATATAAATACTTTAGGAAAAGTAGCTACATTGGGTGAGGCGTGTTGCAGGAGAGTATTTGGAAAGCGAGCAAAAATGTTTTTAAAGATATGCGAAGAAAAATATCTAAAACGAAAAAGAGACGATATTTACAGAGAGACGATACGACAGGACGACTTTACTGCTACGCCATCTTGAACATAG
>NW_027015457.1:0-11485 GCF_036934945.1 Oncorhynchus masou masou
TGAATAGGGACTGTCCATACCACAGTGTTGAATAGGGACTGTCCATACCACAGTGTTGAATAGGGACTGTCCATACCACAGTGTTGAATAGGGACAGTCAGTCAGTCAGTCATGCAGTCAGTCAGTCAGCCATGCAGTCATGCAGTCATGCAGTCATGCAGTCAGACAGTCAGTCAGTCAGTCGACCAGTCAGTCTGTCATGTCAGTCAGCCAGCCAGTCAGTCAACCAGTTAGTCAGTCAGCCAGTCAGCCAGTCAGTCAGTCAGTCAGTCAGAAAAACAGCCAGTCAGTCAGTCAACCAGTCAGTCAACCAGTCAGTCAACCAGTCAGTCAGCCAGTCAGTCAGTCAGTCAACCAGTCAGTCAGTCAACCAACCAGTCAGTCAGAGAAACAGCCAGTCAGTCAGTCAGTCAGCCAGTCAGCCAGTCAGTCAACCAGTCAGTCAGCCAGTCAACCAGTCAGTCAACCAGTCAGCCAGTCAGCCAGTCAGTCAACCAGTCAGTCAGCCAGTCAACCAGTCAGTCAACCAGTCAGCCAGCCAGTCAGTCAAGCAGTCAGTCAGTCAGTCAACCAGTCAGTCAAAAAAACAGCCAGTCAGTCAGTCAGTCAACCAGTCAAGCAACCAGCCAGTCAGTCAGTCAGTCAACCAGTCAGTCAGAAAAACAACCAGTCAGTCAGTCAACCAGTCAGTCAGTTAGTCAACCAGTCAGTCAGCCAGTCAGTCAACTAGTCAGCCAGCCAGTCAGCCAACCAGTCAGTCAGCCAGTCAGTCAGTCAGTCAACCAGTCAGTCAGTCAGTCAACCAGTCAGTCAAAAAAACAGCCAGTCAGTCATTCAGTCAGTCAACCAGTCAGTCAGTCAGTCAACCAGTCAGTCAGAAAAACAATCAGTCAGTCAGTCAGTCAGTCAGTCAACCAGTCAGTCAGCCAGTCAACCAGTCAGTCAACCAGTCAGTCAACCAGTCAGTCAAAAAAACAGCCAGTCAGTCAGTCAGTCAACCAGTCAGGCAACAAGCCAGTCAGTCAGTCAGTCAACCAGTCAGTCAGAAAAACAACCAGTCATTCAGTCAACCAGTCAGTCAGTTAGTCAACCAGTCAGTCAGCCAGTCAGTCAACTAGTCAGTCAGCCAGTCAGCCAACCTGTCAGTCAGCCAGTCAGCCAGTCAGTCAACGAGTCAGTCAGTCAGTCAACCAGTCAGTCAAAAAAACAGCCAGTCAGTCAGTCAGTCAGTCAACCAGTCAGTCAGTCAGTCAACCAGTCAGTCAAAAACAGCCAGTCAACCAGTCAGTCAGTCAGTCAACCAGTCAGTCAGTCAGTCAGTCAGTCAGTCAGTCAGTCAGCCAGCCAGTCAGTCAGTCAGTCAGTCAGTCAGTCAACCAGTCAGTCAGTCAGTCAGTCAGTCAGTCAGTCAGTTAGTCAGTCAGTCAACCAGTCAGTCAGTCAGTCAGTCAACCAACCAGTCAGTCAGTCAGTCAGCCAGTCAATCAGTCAGTCAGTCAACCAGTCAGTCAAACAGTCAGTCAACCAGTCAGTCAACCAGTCAGTCAGTCAGTCAACCAGTCAGTCAGTCAGTCAACCAGTCAGTCAGTCAGCCAGTCAGTCAGTCAGTCAACCAGTCAGTCAGTCAGTCAACCAGTCAGTCAGTCTAACTGTTGTATAAACTATAAACAGAGTTGGTGGGGTAATTCAAATGTTTGTCTCTTCCCAAAGTCAATCACAGTGGGGTGGGGGGTCTCTCTCTCTCCCTTCTCTCTCATCAAACTAAATACACTAAACTACACTACACCCTCCATTTATGCCCTAGCTAGGTTGTCTAAGCATTTTTTAACTCGGCAAGTTAGTTTAAGAACAAATTCTTATTGACAATGACAGTGACAATAACAGTGGGTTACCTGCCTTGTTCAGCAACCTCTCAGTTACTGGCCCAACACTCGACACGAGGCTATGCTCCCCTTTCCCCAGAGGGAATAGGGATTTTCCTGTGATTTATATAGATACAGTTGAAGTCAGAAGTTAACATACACCTTAGCCAAATACATTTAAACTCAGTTTTTCACAATTCCTGACATTTTAATCCTAGTAAAAATTCCCTGTCTTAGGTCAGTTAGGATCAGCACTTTATTTTAAAGAATGTGAAATGTCAGAATAATAGTAGAGATAATTATTTATTTCAGCTTTTACTTCTTTCATCACATTCCCAAAGGGTCAGAAGTTTTACCTACTCTCAGTTAGTATTTGGTAGCATTGTCTTTACATGGTTTAACTTGGTTCAAACGTTTTGGGTAGCCTCACAAGCTTCCCATAACTCCTCCCTGACAGAGCTTGTGTAACTGAGTCAGGTTTGTAGGCCTCCTTAACGCGTACACGCTTTTTCAGTTCTGCCCACACATTTTCTATAGGATTGTGGTGATGGCCACTCCAATACCTTGACTTTGTTGTCCTTAAGCCATTTTGCCACAACTTGGAAGTATGCTTGAGGTCATTGTCCAAGAACCATTTGCGATAGCTTTAACTTCCCTGACTGATGTCTTGAGATGGTGCTTCAATATATCCACATCATTTTCCTACCTCATGATGCCATCTATTTTGTGAGGTGCACCAGTCCCACTCCTGCAGCAAAGTACCCCACAACATGATGCTGCCCCCCCCCCCCCACCCCCGTGCTTCACGGTTAGGATGTTTGGCTCTTTGGCTTTCAACATTTACATTTACATTTAAGTCATTTGGCAGACGCTCTTATCCAGAAGCGACTTACAAATTGGTGAATTCACCTTATGACATCCAGTGGAACATGCACTTTACAATAGTGCATCTAAATCACATTTTAAGGGGGGTGAGAAAGGATTAGAAGGATTAAAAGCCTCCCCCTTTTTTCCTCAAACGTAATGATGGTCATTATGGCCAAACAGTTCTATTTTTGTTTCATTAGACCATAGGACATTTCTCCAAAAAGTACAATATTTGTCCCATGTGTAGTTCCAAACTGTAGTCTGGCTTTTATGGTGGTTTTGAGCAGTGGATTCTTCCTTGCTGAGCGGCCTTTCAGGTTATGTCGATATAGGACTTGTTTTACTGTGGATCTAGATACTTTTGTACCTGCTTCCTCCAGCATCTTCACAAGATCCTTGGCTGTTGTTCTGGGATTGATTTACACTTTTCGCACCAAAGTATGTACATCTCTAGGAGAGAGAACACGTCTCCTTCCTGAGCGGTATGACCGCTAACCCTAACCCTGGTCCCATGGTGTTTATACTTGCATACTATTGTTTGTACAGATGAACGTGGTAATATTCAGGCATTTGGAAATTGCTCCCAAGGAGGAACCAGACTTGTGGAGGTCTCCAATTTGTTGGTTGTGGCTAATTTCTTTAGATGTTCCCATGATGTCAAGCAAAGAGGAACTGAGTTTGAAGGTAGGCCTTGAAATACATCCACAGATACACCTCCAATTGACTCAAATGATGGTAATTAGCATATCAGAAGCTTCTAAAGCTATGACATAAGTTTCTGTCATTTTCAGTCAACTAAGTGTATGTAAACTTCTCCCCCCACTCAGACCTCTCTGAAATTAACAGAGAGGTTTTTAATTGTCCTCTCCCCACTCAGACCTCTGATATTAACAGAGAGGTTTTAGTTGTCCTCTCCCCACTCAGACCTCTCCCAGACCGACCTCTCCCCACTCAGACCTCTCCCAGACAGACCTCTCCCCACTCAGACCTCTCCCAGACCGACCTCTCCCCCACTCAGATCTCTCCCACTCAGACCTCTCCCAGACCGACCTCTCCCACTCAGACCTCTCCCAGACCGAATTCTCCCACTCAGACCCTCTCCCGGACTGGCCTCGCCCCACCTCAGACCTCTCCCCACTCAGACCTCTCCCAGACCGATTCTCCCCACTCAGGCCTCTCCGGACTGGCCTCGCCCCACTCAGACCTCTCCCAGACCGAACTCTCCCCCTCCAGACCTCTCCCCACTCAGGCCTCTCCCAGACCGGGGCCTCTCCCCACTCAGACCTCTCCCCACTCAGACCTCTCCCCACTCAGACCTCTCCCCCTCAGACCTCTCCCCCTCAGACCTCTCCCCACTCAGACCTCTCCCAGACCGACCTCTCCCCCCACCAGACCCTCCCCACTCAGACCTCTCCCAGACCGACCTCTCCCCACTCAGACCTCTCCCCCACTCAGACCTCTCCCCACTCAGACCTCTCCCCTCAGACCTCTCCACACTCAGACCTCTCCCCACACAGACCTCTCCCAGACCGACCTCTCCCCACTCAGACCTCTCCCCACTCAGACCTCTCCCCACTCAGACCTCTCCCCACTCAGACCTCTCCCCACTCAGACCTCTCCCCACTCTGACCTCTCCCGGACTGACCTCGCCCCCACTCAGACCTCTCCCCACTCAGACCTCTCCCAGACCGAACTCTCCCCCTCAGGCCTCTCCCAGGCCTCTCCCAGACCAGACCTCTCCCACTCAGACCTCTCCCCCTCAGACCTCTCCCAGACCGACCTCTCCCCACTCTCCACCAGACCTCTCCCCACTCGGGCCCTCTCCCCACTCAGACCTCTCCCCACTCAGACCTCTCCCACTCAGACCTCTCCCCCCACTCCAGACCTCTCCCCACTCCAGACCCTCTCCCCCTCAGACCTCTCCCCACTCAGACCTCTCCCAGACCGACCTCTCCCCAGACCAGACCTCTCCCCCCAGACTCAGACCTCTCCCCCACTCAGACCTCTCCCCACTCAGACCTCTCCCCACTCAGACCTCTCCCCACTCAGACCTCTCCCAGACCGACCTCTCCCCACTCAGACCTCTCCCCACTCAGACCTCTCCCCACTCAGACCTCTCCAGACCGACCAGACCTCTCCCCACTCAGACCTCTCCCCACTCAGACCTCTCCCCACTCAGACCTCTCCCACACTCAGACCTCTCCCAGACTCAGACCTCTCCCCACTCAGACCCTCCCCCTCCAGACCCCCTCCCCACTCAGACCTCTCCCCACTCAGACCTCTCCCCACTCAGACCTCTCCCCACTCAGACCTCTCCCCACTCAGACCTCTCCCCACTCAGACCTCTCCCCACTCAGACCTCTCCCCACTCAGACCTCTCCCCCCACTCAGATCTCTCTTTGCTGTCATTGGTCGAATGTCGATGTTCTGTTTCTGACACGTTAATTCTCTCTGTTTCCATTGAGTATCAATTACTCTTCCTGCATGCTAGAAGATTGTGAACTGCCGTGGCTCCAGTGGTCTAATTTTAAGTGAAAACAATCACAGCAAAGGTACTTCATCGTTGCCCAGAAAGGATTTTACATTGAGATGAAAACAGCTTCGTTGAACATTTTTGTAATCTCATTTGCATTGGAAAAATGACGTGTTCTCCCTGTTAAACATGTCAAATATGTAGGGAGACTGTTGTGTCTGGTTACCACTGTGTCTGGTTACCACTGTGTCTGGTTACCACTGTGTCTGGTTACCACTGTGCCACTGTGTCTGGTTACCACTGTGTCTGGTTACCACTGTGCCACTGTGTCTGGTTACCACTGTGTCTGGTTACCACTGGTTACCACTGTGTCTGGTTACCACTGGTTACCACTGTGTCTGGTTACCACTGTGCCACTGTGTCTGGTTACCACTGTTTCTGGTTACCACTGTGTCTGGTTACCACTGTGTCTGGCCGTATTTCACTGTGTCTGGTTACCACTGTGTCCAGTTACCACCGTGTCTGGTTACTACTGTAGTCTTGGTTACTGTTGTTGGTTACCACTGTGTCTGGTTACCACTGTGCCTGGTTACCACTGTGTCTGGTTACCACTGTTTCTGGTTACCACTGTGTCTGGTTACCACTGGTTACCACTGTGTCTGGTTACCACTGGTTACCACTGTGTCTGGTTACCACTGTGTCTGGTTACCACTGGTTACCACTGTGTCTGATTACCACTGTGTCTGGTTACCACTGTGTCTGGTTACCACTGGTTAACACCTGTGTCTGGTTACCACTGTGTCTGGGTTACCACTGTGTCTGGTTACGTTCGGTTACCACTGTGTCTGTTACCACTCAGGCCCATAACACTGTGTCTGGTTACCACTGTGTCTGGTTACCACTGGTTAACACTGTCTGGTTACCACTGTGTCTGGTTACCACTGGTTACCACTGTGTCTGATTACCACTGTGTCTGGTTACCACTGTGTCTGGTTACCACTGGTTACCACCACTGTGTCTGGTTACCACTGTGTCTGATTACCACTGGTTACCACTGTGTCTGGTTACCACTGTGTCTGGTTACCACTGTTACCACTGGTTACCACTGGTTACCACTGTGTCTGGTTACCACTGTGTCTGGTTACCACTGTGTCTGGTTACCACTGTGTCTGGTTACCACTTTGTCTGGGTACCACTGGTTACCACTGTGTCTGGTTACCACTTGTTACCACTGGTTACCACTGTGTCTGGTTACCACTGGTTACCACTGTCTGGTTACCACAGTGTCTGGTTACCACTGTGTCTGGTTACCACTGTGTCTGGTTACCACTGGTTACCACTGTGTCTGGTTACCACTGTGTCTGGTTACCACTGTGTCTGGTTACCACTGTGTCTGGTTACTGTGTCTGGTTACCACTGTGTCTGGTTACCACTGTGCCACTGTGTCACCACTGTGCCACTGTGTCTGGTTACCACTGTGTCTGGTTACCACTGTGTCTGGTTACACCTGTGTCTGGTTACACCTGTGTCTGGTTACCACTGTCTGGTTACCACTGGTTACCACTGGTTACAGTGTCTGGTTACTGTGTCTGGTTACCACTGTGTCTGGTTACCACCGTGTCTGGTTACCACTGGTTACCACTGTGTCTGGTTACCACTGGTTAACACTGTGTCTGGTTACCACTGTGTCTGGTTACCACTGATTACCACTGTGTCTGATTACCACTGTGTCTGGTTACCACTGTGTCTGGTTACCACTGATTACCACTGTGTCTGGTTACCACTGTGTCTGGTTACCACTGGTTACCACTGGTTGGTTACCACTGGTTACCACTGTGTCTGGTTACCACTGTGTCTGGTTACCACTGTGTCTGGTTACCACTGTGTCTGGTTACCACTTTGTATGGGTACCACTGGTTACCACTGTGTCTGGTTACCACTGTGTCTGGTTACCACTGTGTCTGATTACCACTTTGTATGGGTACCACTGGTTACCACTGTGTCTGGTTACCACTGGTTACCACCGTGTCTGGTTACCACTGGTTACCACTGTCTGGTTACCACTGTGTCTGGTTACCACTGTCTGGTTACCACTGTGTCTGGTTACCACTGGTTAACACTGTGTCTGGTTACCACTGGTTACCACTGTTTCTGGTTACCACTGTGTCTAGTTACCACTGGTTACCACTGTGTCTAGTTACCACTGTGTCTAGTTACCACTGTGTCTGGTTACCACTGTGTCTGGTTACCACTGGTTACCACTGTGTCTGGTTACCACTGTGTCTGGTTACCACTGGTTAACACTGTGTCTGGTTACCACTGTGTCTGGTTACCACTGATTACCACTGTGTCTGATTACCACTGTGTCTGGTTACCACTGTGTTTGGTTACCACTGGTTACCACTGTGTCTGGTTACCACTGTGTCTGGTTACCACTGTGTCTGGTTACCTCTGGTTACCACTGTGTCTGGTTACCACTGTGTCTGGTTACCACTGTGTCTGGTTACCACTGGTTACCACTGTGTCTGGTTACCACTGTGTCTGGTTACCACTGTGTCTGGTTACCACTGGTTACCACTGTGTCTGGTTACCACTGTGTCTGGTTACCACTGGTTACCACTGTGTCTGGTTACCACTGTGTCTGGTTACCACTGGTTACCACTGTGTCTTGTTACCACTGTGTCTAGTTACCACTGTGTCTGGTTACCACTGTGTCTAGTTACCACTGTGTCTGGTTACCACTGTGTCTGGTTACCACTGTGTCTAGTTACCACTGTGTCTAGTTACCACTGTGTCTGGTTACCACTGTGTCTGGTTACCACTGTGTCTGGTTACCACTGTGTCTGGTTACCACTGTAGTTACCACTGTGTCTGGTTACCACTGTGTATCAGTCAGGAGGTCGCCCTGATGCTCTCAGCGGGTGTATCAGTTTGTGGTCAGGAGGTCGTCGTAATGCTCTCAGCGGGTGTATCAGTTTGTGGTCAGGAGGTCGTCAGAATGCTCTCAGCGGGTGTATCAGCTTGTGGTCAGGAGGTCGTCGTAATGCTCTCAGCGGGTGTATCAGCTTGTGGTCAGGAGGTCGTCCTAATGCTCTCAGCGGGTGTGTCAGTTTGTGGTCAGGAGGTCGTCGTAATGCTCTCAGCGGGTGTATCAGTTTGTAGTCAGGAGGTCGCCCTGATGCTCTCAGCGGTGTATCAGTTTGTGGTCAGGAGGTCGTCGTATCGCTCTCTTTGTGGCGGGTGTATCAGTTTGTTTGGTCAGGAGGTCGTCGGTGAACGTTTCAGCGGGTGTATCAGTTTGTAGTCAGGAGGTCGCCCTGATGCTCTCAGCGGGTGTATCAGTTTGTAGTCAGGAGGTCGCCCTGATGCTCTCAGCGGGTGTGTCAGTTTGTGGTCAGGAGGTTGTCCTAATGCTCTCAGCGGGTGTATCAGCTTGTGGTCAGGAGGTCGTCCAATGCTCTCTACGGTGTATCAGTTTGTAGTCAGGAGGTCGTCGTAATGCTCTTTCAGCGGGTGTATCAGTTTGTGGTCAGAGGTCGTCCTAATGCTCTCAGCGGGTGTGTCAGTTTGTAGTCAGGGAGGTCGTCAGAATGCTCTCAGCGGGTGTATCAGTTTGTAGTCAGGAGGTCGCCCTAATGCTCTCAGCGGGTGTATCAGTTTGTAGTCAGGAGGTCACTGCCGTAATGCTCTCAGCGGCTGTATCAGCTGGGGAGGCTGTCAGAGTCATGCTTCCTGGCTCTCAGCGGTTGTATCAGTTTGTAGTCAGGAGGTCGTCCTAATGCTCTCAGCGGGTGTATCAGTTTGTGGTCAGGAGGTCGCCCTGATGCTCTCAGCGGGTGTACTAGCTTGTAGTCAGGAGGTCGTCCTAATGCTCTCAGCGGGTGTATCAGTTTGTAGTCAGGAGGTCGCCCCAATGCTTCCCAGCGGGTGTATCAGTTTGTAGTCAGGAGGTCGCCCTGATGCTCTCAGCGGGTGTATCAGTTTGTGGTCAGGAGGTCGTCGTAATGCTCTCAGCGGGTGTATCAGTTTGTAGTCAGGAGGTCGTCCTAATGCTCTCAGCGGGTGTATCAGTTTGTGGTCAGGAGGTCGCCGTAATGCTCTCAGCGGGTGTATCAGTTTGTAGTCAGTAGGTCGTCCTAATGCTCTCAGCGGGTGTATCAGTTTGTAGTCAGAGGTCCTCCACGTTCTCAGCGGGTGTATCAGCTTGTAGTCAGGAGGTCAGCCCTAATGCTTCCCAGCGGGTGTATCAGTATCATAGTTTATGTATCTTTCTGTTAAAGCAAAGTGATTTTGGTGCTGAGTGTGGTTTGACGGTTTGGTTTGAAAATGTCAACAGGAAGTAAAGGTGACGACATCCCAACGGACACTTCTTCCCTATATAGTGCGCTACGCTGGGACCTGAGCCTATTCCTGGGTATAGTGCACTACGTTGACCAGAGCCCTATTCCCTATATAGTGCACTCACGTTGACCAGTGCCCTATTACCTATATAGTGCACTACGTTGACCAGTGCCCTATTCCCTATATAGTCCACTACATTGACCAGTGTCTATATAGTGCACTATGTTGACCAGTGCCCTATATAGTGCACTATGTTGACCAGTGTCTTGTCTCTATAGTAGTGTACCTGGTGCACTACGTTGACCAGTGCCCTATTCCCTATATAGTGCACTACTGTTGACCAGTGCCCTATTCCCTATATAGTGCACTACGTTGACCAGTGCCCTATTCCCTATATAGTGCACTACATTGACCAGTGCCCTATTCCCTATATAGTGCACTACGTTGACCAGTGCCCTATTCCCTATATAGTGCACTACGTTGACCAGAGCCCTATTCCCTATATAGTGC
Organism: Oncorhynchus masou masou; assembly: GCF_036934945.1. Classification (NCBI taxonomy): domain Eukaryota; kingdom Metazoa; phylum Chordata; class Actinopteri; order Salmoniformes; family Salmonidae; genus Oncorhynchus; species Oncorhynchus masou. The sequence continues at coordinate 10,054 of NW_027015457.1, forward strand.
ACTATGTTGACCAATGCCCTATTCCCTATATTGTGCGCTACGTTGACCAGAGCCCTATTCCCTGTATAGTGCACTACGTTGACCAGTGGCCTATTCCCTATGTAGTGCACTACGTTGACCAGAGCCCTATTCCCTATATAGTGCACTACGTTGACCAGAGCCCTATTCCCTATATAGTGCACTACATTGACCAGAGGCCTATTCCCTATATAGTACACTACGTTGACCAGAGCCCTATTCCCTATATAGTGCACTACGTTGACCAGAGCCCTATTCCCTATATAGTGCACTACATTGACCAGAGGACTATTCCCTATGTAGTGCACTACGTTGACCAGAGCCCTATTCCCTATATAGTGCACTACGTTGACCAATGCCCTATTCCCTATATTGTGCGCTACGTTGAGCAGAGCCCTATTCCCTGTATAGTAAACACGCTGACCAGTGGTCGATGTTCTCTGTGTAGTACCACGTTGACCAGTGGCCTATTCCCGTAGTGCACTACGTTGACCAGAGCCCTATTCCCTATAGTACTCACGTTGACCAGAGTCTATTCCCTATATAGTGCACTACGTTGACCAGTGCCCTATTCCCTATAGTCACTACATTGACCAGAGCCCTATTCCTATGTTGACCAGAGCCCTATTCCCTACATAGTGCACTACGTTGACCAGTGCCCTATTCCCTATATAGTGCACTACATTGACCAGTGCCCTATTCCCTATATAGTGCACTACGTTGACCAGAGCCCTATTCCCTATATTAGTGCACTACGTTGACCAGAGCCCTATTCCCTGTATAGTGCACTACGTTGACCAGTGGCCTATTCCCTATATAGTGCACCACGCTGACCAGAGCCCTATTCCCTATATAGTGCACCACGTTTGACCAGTGGCCCTATTCCCTGTGTAGTGCACTCGTTGACCAGTGGCCTATTCCCTATGTAGTGCACTACGTTGACCAGAGCCCTATTCCTATATAGTGGACTACGTTGACCAGTGCCCTATTCCTATGCCAATTGCACTACGTTGACCAGAGCCCTATTCCCTATACTACGTTGACCAGTGCCCATAGTGGAGTAAGGGGCCATGTGATGGCTACTTGCTGTGTTTGGGACACAGAATACTCCACTACTTCCTTGTTCTCAGAGTTGCGTTCAATAGTACTGCTGCTTGTGTGTAAGGATTAAGGTGAGAGAGGTATGGTTGGCCAACTCAGATCAGTGTGTGTGTGTGTGTGTGGGGGGGGGGGGGGCAGTCTACACAGCTACTGATCGATCCAGGCTGTTATGGAGCACAAAAATCCTTGGTGTGTTGTTTGCAAAAAAAAAAACAAAGGTTTCTATGTTCTGAGTAAAACACTCAACTCACAATAGGCTCTCTCTGCCTCTCTCTTTCCCCTCTCTCTGTCTCTCTCTCTCTGCCTCTCTCTC